>NC_072771.1:26807078-27082078 GCF_022539595.1 Amphiprion ocellaris | reverse complement strand
GCCTCTCCTACTGCGATCACTCTTCACTGTGGGTGCCCTGGCACGGCACTTTGATTTTGATCTGGAAGAGTTCAAGGGCACCAACAAGGTAGAATGGCAGTTATTATTAAGTAATAGTAGACATTTGAAATTAAAGCTTGGCGAACTATGGATTGCAGGTTTTAGTTCAATTATTAGTTTTTGGTCTCTGCCGTAGTTAGAGAAAATGTTTGTGCTACCCAAGTTTGAAACAAAGATGTGAAAGCCCATTACTCTTCCATTGCTGCTGTAACAAAGGATATAATGTATGCTGTCTCACAATTTTGTGATTATGTATGTTATGTATAGGTTGTTATCAAGGAGAAAGTTCTTGAACTGCTGCTATACTTCACCAAACACGAAGATGAGGAGGTCAAGTCCAAAGCCATCATTGGCTTAGGTAATAACACCATTTAAAAAAAAAAAAAAAAAAATTCAGTCAATCAAACTTGTTACAGAACATTTCAAGCATATCGGATTCAATTTTAAAGAACTTTAAAAGAGTTTGATTAAGCATACAATGTTAAAAACAGATTTAGAAACTAATGCACACCAGCACAACAAAGTTGAATAAGACAGAATAGGAAATGAGTATGTAAAGGATAACACAAGCAATAAAATGATAAAATATGACACAATATACTTTTTTGATTATTTCTTGGTCATTTTGCTTTTACTTCATAAATACGGTGGAGAGAGACAGGAAATATGGTGGAAGATAACAGGAGAATGTGGCATGTCCCTCAGCCATTTAACTATTGGGTAAACTCCAAAACCTGAATTTTAAAAATATGATTGAATTTGACAAATGTGAATTTCACCATATTTTTTGTGTGCCAAACTGTTATCTACTTATTGTTTAGAGAGGATGAAAGCATGGGATGTTGGGTTAGTCAGTCAGTGACCTACAGAGTCATATTTCCAACTTTCAGGACATCGGTGATAAGGTCAGAGATTTGCTAGAAGCTGAGACTGTATTGTTTATTTGTTCTTACATATCTTTGCTTTTTGTTTTTCTCTCCAGGTTTCCTTGTGATCATGCACCCCAGCCAGATGTTTGTCCCTGAGGTAAAATCCTTGTATAATGGCATTCTGGCTGACAGTGGCTCATCCATCAACCTCAAAATCCAGATCCTCAAAAACCTCCAGACATACCTTCAAGAGGAGGATACACGGATGCAGGAAGCAGACCGAGAATGTGAGTGAAGCTGGGATTGTGGCTGTCACAGCTTTTTGATTCTGCACTAAATTGTTACATCCTCCAATGGCATTTTGTTTGGAACACCACCGACAAAGCACAGTGATTAATGAATTGCTTCTTTTAAACATTTTCCTGTCAAAGCTGTGCTGTCAAATGTGCATCATTCATGGTATCTTACTTCAATAAATATAAACAATGTAATTGAAGGGAGAATCAACGCTTTGTATTGTGTGTCCTTGTAGGGAAGAAACTGTCCAAACAGGAGGATCTGAAGGAGATGGGAGACATCTCGTCAGGGATGAGCAGCTCCATTATGCAGCTTTATCTAAAACAGGTGTTGGAGGCATTCTTCCATACCCAGTCCAGCGTACGGCACTTTGCTCTCAGCGTCATAGCTCTCACACTCAACCAGGGTCTCATCCATCCTGTACAGGTAAGTTGAACATATTTAATAAACAACCAAGATCTAATACTTTGTGTGCAGTACTATAGCTAAAATCCTGTTACTTTCATTGTAAACAGAAATATAAGCATATACATTGGTTTTTGTCTTGTCCGTGTAGTGTGTACCCTACCTCATTGCAATGGGAACAGACCCAGAGTCCAGCATGAGGAACAAAGCTGATCAGCAACTGGTGGAGATTGACAAGAAGTACACAGGATTCATCCACGTGAGTTGGCGTTTAATTCTAGCACATTTTATAAATTCTAGCCTGTCGTCTTAGTCCACGATTTAACCCAGCTCAACAGTAAGTAATTCTAATACATCCTTTTCCCCCTGGTAACCTTTAGCACAGAATGAGCCGCAGATGGTCACTTTGTAACCCTGCAACATCTTAGCAACAATCGTAGAATGTGCAATTTGATCCTTGAATTGGTGCGATTTTTAAATGCTTTCATTTTATATGTATGTGTCTAAATGAGATACAGAAGTGCAAAAACAGTTAAAGATCTCTTCAGAAATAATGTTGTGCAGCTGTTTTACTGAAGTGGCTTTCACTGATGGCCAGTCATCCATCACTAGGTATATTCCTGCTAAATGCATCGCAGACAGAGTCTACATACAATAGTTTTCCCTTTAGGAGAATGTAGATGGAACATTTGCAATGCTGAAGAAACACTGTAACATGATGATTTTGTTTTATATTTTATTGGCACATTCTAATGGCAGTGACTGCCTCAGCAGCTGCCAGAAATGCTAAGTGTGTAACACTTTTCTTGCAACATATTGGATCACAGATGAAGGCAGTCGCTGGGATGAAGATGTCCTACAGCTTGCAGCAGGCCATTGCTTCGTCTCGTAAGGCCATCATAAGAGGCTTCAGACAGGATGAGACCCACTCAGCACTCTGTTCCCATCTCTTCACGATGATCCGGGGGAACCGGCAGCATCGGAGGGCTTTTCTCATCGCACTCCTGAACCTCTTTGATGACAGTGCTGTGAGTTAACCTGCACTCATCTTAACACGTCTTGTGCTTTGCTAAGCGTAAAGTGGCATTTCCTGATTACCCAAATACCAAGTGAAAATCCACCTTCTGTTCATTTACACATTTCCTGGCAGTGTGCCTTGGCAACAAATGTATTAAAATGTGTAAGTAATTTGTGTGACTCACAGGGATACAACTGATGTTAAAGAAAAATGTTGCATAAATAAACAACTGACGCTGCTGGGTGGAATCTGCGATTTTACTCTCTTGCAAACTTAACAAGACTAAGACTTTTTGACCATACATGAACACTTAAAGTCTAAATAGCCAACACTGCAGTGGGAGTTTGTACAAGTCACTAAATATCAGTCTCGCTCTTTCCTTCTTTTCTTTCTTTCTGCAGAAGACGGAAGTAAACATGCTGCTGTTTGTCGCAGACAACCTTGCTTGTTTCCCATACCAGAGCCAGGAGGAGCCTCTCTTCATCATGCACCACATTGACATCACCTTGTCTGTCTCTGGTAGCAACTTGCTGCAAACCTTCAAAGAGGTAGGATGGTATTTCCCAAAATATCTTGCATTTAAAATGTTATTTTTGGAGAAGAAATCAGGTTTAGTATTAATATGTATTTTATTGAACTGTCTTTTGTCTCTGTCCAGCTTCTGCTAAAGGAGCCGAGGCGTAAGGAGAAGAAAGTAAAGAAGGAGTGGAAGAGCACATCAGATGGGGAGGACGAAGAGGAAAAGATGAACTCTGATTCTCTCAGGAGTGACGATGAAGAAAACAGCAACAGTGATGAAGACAACGATGACGTGGTACGGCGGCCCAAAAAGACAAGACGACCTGTTGCAAACTCAGAGAGCTCAGAATCTGAATCAGATCTCGAGGATTTGGACGTGGAGGATGCAGAGAAAGTTATGAGACTCCTCCCAGATAATCCCATAGGTCTCTTGGACTTTGCGAATGCTGTTCAGGGCATCCTGCTTCTGCTAGTGCTCAAACAGCATCTGAAGAACCAGTACGGATTTTCTGACAGGTAAGCTCTCCCTAACCTCTACAGCCTTTATCTAAATAAACATATACATTTTTTATTGTGGATTCATTCCAATTTAGACGTTCTATGAAGTTTGTGAACTCCATAACCTCTATAACTTAGAAATGTTCTCTTTTTCAACAGTAAAATTCAGAAGTACTCTCCAACCGAGTCAGCCAAGGTGTACGATAAGGCAGTGAACAGAAAAAGCAACGTTCTCTTCCACCCACGACAAACCATTGACTTCATCTCCAACAACATGGCTCATGCCACGCTGACAGACGATGTAAAAAAGCGGATAGTCAGGCAGTACCTAGATGTAAGTAATAAAACTTCTTCTTACTCCCTTGCAAATGTTTTGTGCAGATCAATGATTGCCTGCCAGTCTTTCAATGGGTTTTGTTGACTCACATCAATATTTTAGTGCAATGTTATTTACAATTATCTGAAGAAAACCTTCCTACAAAAAATATTTTTACTCTGGACCTTAAATTTGAAATTAATAAAATATGAGCCTGGACTGACTGATTGTATTAAGTTTAGCATGCAGACGTGTCTCTGTGATTACATTAACAGCACTGGTTCCAGCTTTGCTAGAAAAGGGGCTCCATAAATACATACAGGGCTCCAGAGTTTTTTCTGCTCATAGAAAAGTGCATGTAGAAAAAAAATCACTTTGTTTCATGTGGGACAAATCTGGCATTACAATGCCCTAGTTTGCCTCTTTTCAAAAATAGTTTTTGGCCACACACATGTCTGAGCACTACAGCTACCAAACAGCACCTACCACAGCCTGCAGTGTGGGGTCTTTAGGGAACATTGGTAAATTGTAGTGTCTGTCGAGAAGAAAATGATCAGCAAGTGTTTTGCCTGTGACAAGGTGAGAGGTGCGACCAAATGAGAAAACTTGTTGCACCAGTGCTACCACTGAAAAAGTTAGTCTGGAGCCCTGACATATATAATATAAAACATCAGACCTTTCACTTAAGTATTTTTTTCTGAAGAGCATAGCAGGTTGATATGAGCATTAGGGCTCAGGTTTGTTTATTACACATTACATTGTGCAGCTGTGGTATATGAGTGCCCACGTAATTGAATACTTAAGAGTTACACCGACTGCATTTGGTTCTTAGATGCCTTGACATAATAATTTTGAAACTTCCTCTAAAAGTTAGTTTCTTATCTTTTCTCTCCTCACAGTTCAAGGTTCTGATGGAACATCTGGATCCAGATGAAGAGGATGAGGAGGGAGAAGCATCTGCCAGCGCCAACATCAGAAACAAAGCCATAAATGCCCTACTGGGAGGCTCCGGCCCCATGTCAGGACCCGGTCCACGAAATCAGGCAGGACCAGAGACGGATGATGATGATAGTGATGGTGACGAGAGGACCCCAGGGGTGAGATAGATGGATACTCTCACAATTTATTAAATGCTTTTCCAAGATGTGTGGGAAATTATTGCAACATTTCTTAATTGTGTTCTGTCTGCAGTCTTCTCGAAGGTCAAGGCGAGCGGGTGACTCCTCGGATCCCGGCCGTATGAGCGAGACAGTGGAGGCTATGGATGTGATCGCCCTTTGCTGCCCCAAATACAAGGACCGGCCGCAGATAGCTCGAGTCATCCAGAAGACCTCCAGTGGATACAGCATCCATTGGATGGCTGGCTCCTACTCGGGGCCCTGGGCAGAGGCCAAGAAACGTGATGGGCGCAAGCTGGTGCCTTGGGTGGACACTATTAAGGAGTCGGACATCATTTACAAGAAGATTGCCTTGACCAGCAACCACAAACTGAGCAACAAAGTAGTACAGACTTTACGCTCACTGTATGCAGCGCGGGAAGGCGGGGCTAGCTAATGGTCCCCGTTTGGTGTTTATTTTTTTTTTTTTAAATTTCTTTTTTTTAAATTTTTTTGTTCCCCTGCTCCATTTCTACTTTATCAAATCCTCTTCTTCCCTGCTCCTGCTCCTCCTCCTCAACCTGCCACCTCCAACAACACAGCCAAACTTCACTGGATTCCTACCCTCCCCTTCCTCATTTTTGTATGAAAACACAAGAGGGCAAGAATATTTGACACTACATACTTTTACATGAGTTATTCTTGCAAAAATGACACAAAACATAAGACTTATATTAGAGGGACTGCTCATGTTTTGTTTGTGTACAAGTTCAGAGGATAGAATCCTGAAGGCATTAAAGGAATAATTCACCCAAATTATCCCTTAAAAGGCTATCAGAAAAGAGACCTGGAGGGAAATGTTTTGTCAACATTGTTGTGGGAGCTCCTTCGCTGTTGTGCAGCAGATTCTAGTCGCTCATTTCTACTCCCACTGTATCATAGTTTAACACAACAAAAAACTAAAATGTTTATATCTCTGAAGACAAAAAAGCTGTAAAAAAAGAATAAAACCTTAAGTGAATGTTGGAAATTAGTCTTTTTGATGTTCTTATTAAAGTGTTTTTGGAGTTTATTATACTACTAGCACCCTGATGGTTTTTCCTTTTAGCTTTTAGATATTTGAAAAAAAAGGAGAAAAAAATGAAAAAATAAGAATTTTTATTTTTGTTCACTTTTATTTGTCCATGCTGTACAATGGCAGAGTCCTCTGAATATAATTTATTCTATTTCGAACTAAGCATGCAGTATATGTGGCCTATTGCAGGAGGATATTTTGTAAATGTAGATTTTGTTGTATTAGGTCACCCTAGTAATAAGAGGAAAAGGGATCCATGCCCTTTTGGTGGAACAAATACTGCAATAAATTTTCTACTTCTCTTTGTCACTTGTCTGCTCAAAGTGTTAATCTGATCTTTTCATTTTGCAAAGTGAAGCAAAGTATTGGACCTGGATACTAGGGTTGAAACATAGGGTTGAAATGACAAGAGGATTTATCATGCGAGGGAAATGATGCCAGAAAACTTGAATGCTAACATTTCTGTCAATAGATGTCAGAGCAAACAAAAACAGGTCTGATCATAATGTGGTCTTAGTTATTATCCTGTAGAACAGTCCTGTTATACTGGCTGTTTACTCCTTGGAGAGTCAGGTTACACCTTCAGTATGTCAAATAATAGGATTATTATTCAGAGCTTGTGTAATAGATAATACTTTGCCAGAGGACTTTTCCAGCATTGTAAATATTATATTTGTGCAACCCTGTGTGAAACAGTTTACATCTGTTATTATTGTGATTTTTTGTTTAGATAACTTTCAAAATGACAATTACAAGTTTCGAGATTTACATGTTAAACTGAAGTGTAATCTTGCCACTCATCCTACAGTTTGTCCCTCAGAAGGTCTGGAGTATTAGACACTCTGCTCCACACCAGTTGGTGGCGGTAGTGCACCAATTCGTTGTTTTCCAGCTGCCAGTAAACGTCGAAGAAAAACAAGGAGCCCTCCGCTGGCCTATGTGTCGAAGCGAATCATTCTTGGACCAAACGGCGCTCCGTACTTGTACGGTAGTTTTGGCGGGGTTTACGAATATTTTCGGATGTTCGGTTAGTTTGAAAACATTGGCGACCACCCTGCGGAAAAATGGAACGGTACGTATAAAGGCTACTGGAAAGCACTGTATTTTTCGATACTGAAGGTAGTTAGCAAACAAGACATGTAATGTTTCTGGTAGTTCGGTAAAGATGCTACCAGCTAGTCGCGGTTCTTGTCTGACGCTAACTGCCGTTAATTTAAACAGCGTTACCAGCCGCAACGGATACTTTACGACAGATGCACTTTCTAACACCAATTTGCAGATTTATCGAGAGCACAGTTAATTCGTCATGTTGCGTTATCTCCAGTTCAAGTGAGCTCATTGTAGGATTATAGGTACATAGTTAGCTAAGCTTCCACATAACCATATACCGAGATTCTGCGGCTTTTCGTTAGCTAGCTGTAGCCATAGTGACTCACCGTGATTTCTAAATATAGATATCATTATGACAGTAATACGGAGTTTTGTGTATTTTTGGGAGACATGGCACAGCGGTGGAATAACATTAATAACGGATATCTGTTTCTGTTTTGTAATGACTTGTTTCCAGTGGAAGGATGAGTCGAGCAACAGGCAGCAGACCATCGGATCTGCCGATGCGAGTGCAAGATAGCAACAGGATGAGCATGGTATACACAACGCCCCAGAGGTTAGTTTGAAGACATGCCATAAATTCAAACACAATAATTAGTCAGCAGGGATATTGATTTTCTTTACCACGGACTGTCCAGTCTTTCATGTGTTTAATTTGTAATTGTTGTAACCTAATGTTTACCAATTGCAGGATTTGCTTTTTGGATACCGTTAATAACGGAAGGTATCCAAAATATTTGATTGAGATAGTTTAGTTTGGACTGCACATGCACATTAAGATATTGGATGTACTTTCCTGCTGTTCCCTATGTGTGTAATGACAAAGTGGGGCTTCCTAGTTCAGTCTTTGTTTTAATTTTGACATAGTGTACTGTTTCAAATGTGAACCAGCAACTAGATCACATTCATTTCTTAAAAGCTTTGTTCCTTTACAGCAAATTTGGGAAACTCAGCATCCCCAAACCACAGTCTGGGACCTCTGAGAGACGGACCAGCTTCTTTGGTGCCCGGTATGTGAATTATTTTTGCAAAAATGTAGAAAATTGAAGTGTAAAACCAACTTTGAAAGACAGAGCATAGGATATATCCATACATTCATTCAGTGTGTGTATTGCAGATTGAAAGATTAAATATAATACATAATGAAAATACGCAGTTTAAACCTTAAACATTGTATACCCTGTGAATATGAGACCAAAGGGAGTAATACTTCTGTACAAAGCTTAACTAACTGAGCTTTAAGTATCTTGATTTAAACCAGTGTTACACACACTGTAATAAAAGGATTTAAATGATTGTCGTACTCAAGCTACAGCCAGTCTGATTCATGATAAATTACAAACCAAGTGAGAGTAACTTTTGGTTTTGCATTGACTTTGTTCGATAATGCAGTTATTTAGATGCATGAAAAGGAAGTTTGACAGTTTCTTGTTAATGAACAAAACTTGTATTTGATTTGTGTTATTATATTATAATTATATTGACTGCAGGACTAGTGGAGCCGGCATGCCGCGTAACAGCATCATGTCAGGGTTTGGAGGAACTGAGAAGATCAAAGATGCCAGACCTCTGCATGATAAATCTTTTGTTCAGCAGTGTATCAGGCAGCTACATGAGGTAAGATACTTTATTCTCAGTCTTGATGCCCCATATTGGTTAAATAATATTCTAATTTATTACCCTGGTTTAAGCAAATGTATATCTTTTTTTTTTTTATACTTTGTTTACACTTACTGTTACACAGTACTTCTTATATTTATGCTTCTTTTACTTGTAGCATTTCTTATTTGGCATTTCTCAGGTTTAGATTTGTTTATTTATTCTTTTACTGTCTGTTGCTGTTGCTAGATACTGCTCTCTTTAAAACAAGTCAAATTTGGATTCTGATAACACTGTATCTGCCAATAAAGGCTTTAAAGTTGAATGTGGCCCAAAAAGCACATTCACAGAAAGATGAGATCAAAATGTTACCTAAAAATACACATAGCCTATACTACATGTAAATTAAAATGCTTTTGTTATTTTGTCAAGTAAATGTGCAAATGTGAAGAGCGCTGGGTATGGTATTGGACATCATGAGAAGAGTGGGCATAACATGTTAAATCCACTATAGGAGAGACTTGATATTCTTTACAAATAGATTGAAAATATATTGGCAATGGCAATTGGCCAAAATGAGTTTGAAAATGTTGACATATTAGATAACAGCAAAAATGCATCCCAAGTAGGAATCTGTACTTTGGTCCAACCAGATTTTCTCTGTTGTAATTTTCTAGTTCCTGACAGAGCAGGGCTACCCAGGCACTTTGTCATCCAAGACCCTCCAGTCTCCCTCTACCAAGGAGTTTGTCAAGATGTTTGAGTTCATTTACCGGCAGCTAGACCCAACCTTTGAGATGCCAAACTCAAAAGTTGAGGAGGAGATTCCAGCTCTCCTGAAAGCCTTGAGGTAAAAATACTATGCTTTAGTGTGAATAAGTGATCTATCTATCCATCTATCTATCTAGCCTTCATATTGTCTTCTGTATTGTCAGAGGCATTGCTGGCTGTCGGTCTGTACATCTGGTTTCTTGTTTCAGGTATCCATTTGTTCTCTCCAAGTCTTCAATGTATTCTGTCGGAGCTCCCCATACCTGGCCTCAAGCCTTGGCCGCTCTTGTGTGGCTAATCGATACCGTCAAGGTGAGGAACAAGCACTTCTAAATGGAGTCACATTGAACTGTTGCTGTTTAAAGATTAATTTGCATAGGTTGCAAAAATCACCAAAAACAAAGCAAAAAACAGTACAAGTGTGATTTTTGTTTTCCTTATTATTTCATGTGTCTGTGTGTCAGATCAACTGGAGTTTGATGAAGCAGGATCTGCTATTCAGTGACTTCTGTGAAGACAGTGACAGCATTGAGGAGGGAGCTGAGTATAACAAGGTCCTACATAGTTGCTGATACAGTATATTGCAAATCCATAGAGGTTTCTCTTCCTGTGTTGTTTACCAGAGTCATCGTCCTCAACAGAAATGAATAGTATATAGATGCCCTAAATCTATACATTTTTTTTCAATGTCCCTTTTCACTTTGTTCTTGTGCAGCTCTTCCTGGACTACACAGCTGAAACATACTCCAAGTTCATGCAGGGTGATGACACATTTGAGGAGGAGGATGAAGCTTTCCTAACTAAACTAAGTAAGCCCTGCATCTCAATAATATTATTTTGGTTTTTAAAAATTCTGAATGGGATTTGTATATATTCATACATATTGTTATCCCTGTTAGCAGATTGAATTCATATTTACAATTTTAAGGTCAAATTACAGTTCCATCCAAAAATTCAAGTGAAAATCAACAAGAGGATTGTATGTTTGTCCTTACAGAGAAGCTTTACAATGTTGATGAAGCCATGCTGGTCTCGATGGAGGAGAAGCACAGAATGCTCAGTAAAGAGGTTGAACAACTGGAGAAGGAGAGTCAGACTGTAAGACTTTTGTACTAATATTTGCATGTGTCCGATAGCCTAGATAGTGTGGATGTTTGCATTGTTATATGCAATGAGGATGATTTTACTGTATTGACTGGAATTGGATCAAGTGGAAACTAAGAAAACCTGAGTACTTTAAACAAAAAATGCTGCACAAAATGATGGGGAAATGGAGATGTATATGACAAGGAAGTGCAAATGTTTTTAAGCCACAAATGAAACATGCTGTATTTTGCCTTTGGGCTGTTATAGATTGCATACTTAATTGTGCTTGGTTCTGTCAGTAATATGAAACATCATCAGCGTGAGCAACAATACATCAGATAATCAGATAATTTTCCCTCTCCTCCTGGACAGGACCGTCTAATGACCAAGAGAATGGAAAAGATGAAGTTGCAGGCAGACCTCAAGAAACTCCAGAGTTATCGAAGCAGCCTGGAGACTTTCGAAGCCAATCTGGAGAAGAAAGCTTCAGAACTGGATGATGAGCTGGACACCACTGGTAGATATAGGCAATATATTGTTCTTCTAACCTTGTCAGTCAGCCAGTCACAGGTAGGATGCACTGAATAACTTGTCTGTTAAAAAGTTAAAATATGTTTTAAAAAAAAAAAAAAAAAAATTAAAAAATCTATGTCTGGATCTGAATTTTGATTCACAATGAAGTCTTTGCAGTTGCTAAGTAACTGGAATTACACATTTACAAGTTCTTTATGAGCTTGTGCACACTCGCCACCAACAAAACAAGCACTCTAGTTTTGGACTGGACTCATGTCTTGGCTGAGATCCTTTCTCATTTTTAGTCCCGGTTTGAAAACGCTTAGCATTCCTGTTTTTAATTAACAACCCACTGGAGATCATACTTTACAGTGTTTTAAAACAAAAGAAAAGAAAATTAATTCTCTTACTATGAGCTTGTAATTACTCAGTGCAAACTTTACTAGTAACTACGGTACACTGGTTTAAAGTATTCCATAGTTACCCAGGTTAAAATAAATGGTAATGTGGTCACAAGTGGGATGACTGGCTCTTGCACAACAGCTGTGAATGTTTCCAATCAGATCAGAGGATTGTATGTGGTCTGATTTCATATATTCATATTGTCATTTTTCAGTCAGTCATCTGGAAACTCTGAAACATGAGAGGAATGAACTGCAACACCTCCTGCAAAACCAGAAGTTTACTCCAGCTGATGTAGAGAGGATCAACAGAGAGAAGAGGGAACTCCAGCAGACCATCTCCAGTCTCAGCAAGTCTCTTGAAGATGCTGAACAGCACAAGTGGAATGAAGAGATTGCATTTGCCAAAGCCAAAGAGAAGGTACTGTATGTGTACATTTCTTGTATATGCACAGACGAGTAGCCATAAACTTATCTGGTTAGCTGGTTTTAAATTATTTTTGTAATTTCAGGATTATGTTTTACTGTGTGTCCGTGCCTTCGTACTACCTGGTTTATAGTCAGTATGTTTCTCATCGCTGGATGAGAAACATACATATTTTTGACCCATCATTTCACTTGTTTCTTTGCTTCTCTTATGCCTTTCCATGTCTTTATTCCCTTCAATTCCAAATTCCAGGCAGAGTTGAAACTGGCAGAGTACCACAAGCTGGCACGTAAACTGAAGCTGATACCACAGTCGGCAGAGAATGCCTGTGGTCACGACTTTGAGATCAGACCTTCTGAATGTGGGCCTGGCAGCATGGTTCAGTATAAAATGCAGATACAGGTACTAACTGCTCATGATCTTGTTTACACAGGTATTTGAATTTGTTCTGTTTGATGGTTATCATGTCAGCATGAACAAGACTATCTTACAGTCCAACACAGCATGGCACTATTCAGTTTTTTTCCATGTGCTTTTAGTTGCTGCTTGGGCATGCATCTTTTAAATTCACACAGCTGGCATCATGAATCTGGGAATGGTGCATTTATTCAGTCGTGGTGCTTTTGTTGTAGCTTGCTGAAAGTCTGTAATTTAATTGTGTATGATGATAGAGTAATATAGTTTGTGTAGTTAGTCTGATTGGTGCTGTGTATTCCAGATGCGTCTGAGAAAGCTGATCAGTGACGTGGAGGAGGAGAACAGTCGATTAACCAATGCCAACCTCAGTCTGGAGGAGTCTTGTGAACAGGTAACCAAACTTTAATACATCCATCCATCATCTATACACCATTTAATCCTCATTAGGGTCGTGGGGGGGCTGGAGTCTATCCCAGCTGACTCGGGCGAAGGCAGGGGACACCCTGGACAGGTCGCCAGTCTGTCGCAGGGCTACAGATACAGACAAACAATCACACTCGCATTCACACCTACGGTCAATTTAGAATCACCAATTAACCTCAGCATGTTTGTGGACTGTGGGAGGAAGCCGGAGAACCTGGAGAAAACCCACCATGCACAGGGAGAACATGCAAACTCCATGCAGAAAGATCCTGGGAAAGCCAGGACACAAACCAGGGATCTTCTTGCTGCAAGGCGAAAGTGCTAACCACTACACCACTGTGCAACCCAACTTTAATACAACTGTGTTATAATTATTTCCAGAAATATTACGATAAATGGTAACAGTCACATCATAGCCCAGTTGTATTGTTGCATTTGCAATGCATCTGTGTATGTGTGTGTCTTAGGTTAATTTCGACATCACAGAAAAGTCCAATGATGTGAAACAGCTGAGAGAGCAGATACGCAAACTGGATGAACGGCTGGATTTTGACATGCAGGTATAGTCCATTGTCGGCACCATGATACAGAAAATACAAAATTGTTTTGTATTTGTGGTGCTTCATACTGTGTGTTTCTGTACAGGAAATTGCCCGTGAGGAACAAGAGTGGGCCGCAGAGATAGAGTCTGTAGAAAATCACTGTAAACTTCTGGAAAAGAAAGTAAATTATGGATATGATGAGGCTGTCCAACAACTGAAGGCGGCACAACAAGAGTAAGCAGCAACTGTAAAAATCCTAGTTTAGCTTCATATCTCTACCTTATTTAGTCACAGGTTCATAAAACGAGGCTTGTTGTGTGATCTTTTGTGGGGTCTTTTTTTCTAAGTCTAAATGATGGGCCATTTGTTTGAGAATAAAATGCTTGTGGTCCTCTCTTCCCAAGGTATCACCTGGTGCTGCAGGAGACCAATGAGGAGAGGCGAACAGTAGCCAACAACCTGGCGTCTGTATTTACCACAGCTGCAGACCACCTGTCCATCACAGAGGTAACCCTCCTACAGCTGCATATATCTTTCTTGCATAATGAGAAAGAATCTGCATCTCAAAAAACAAATTTTAATTCAGAGGTGTGAGCATCTACACACTTCGTTGAACACAAGGCATTAATTGTACTGAAGGGCAAAAAAGGCTAATGTGCTGATTAACTTAAGTGGTTCATGCTCCCAGTGCAATCATCAGAACCACTGAATATTTTAGGAATTTCGCTGGGCTTTAGATGTGACTATATTCATTATGACTAAATAGCTCAGAAGTTGAAATATGAGTGTATCAGGTGCAGTAAAGAAAGTACAGCGACACTGTAATCTATACTAATGTAGAGAAAAATCTGTTTTGAGAAACTGAAATCTGTCTGAGTCTTTGTGTCTGTATTCATATTTTTCAAATACATTGATGTGTTTATGTAAACATGGTGAGGCGGTTCTCAGTTCATGGAGCTGCAACTGGCTTTTTTTTCTCACCACTATCTCCTGTGGTTGCTGTACAACAGAAGTGCCTGGAGGATCTGCACAGGCAGGTGCAGCGTGTCTGCTCAAAGGCTGTTGAAGAGGACAAGGCTGCTGTCCAAAAGCTGCGGGAAACCTTGAAGAGCTTCAAGTCTAAGGCCAATAGTTTGTAAAGAGAGGCAGCAGGATGGAATTGATTTGGAAATGTGGATTTCCTATCATTTATGTTTTGTTTTTCATTTTAGAAAAGAATAAAGCTGATTTTCATTTGTTTGTTCTTAACTTTTTTATAACTTTCAACCTTATGTTAATGCTATTTTAAGATCTGATGCCATGTATATATTAACTGAAAATAAACAAGAACAGTTCTGTGTGTTAGTTTGTAATTACATCAGTGTCTGTTGTTGTCACAGACGCATTGCAAATACTAATTGGTTGTGTTAACATTCAAGTTTGTAAGTAGTTGTTTGATCCTTACAGAGACTGGATTTCTATGTGTTTGTGTGCATTCTGTGTCACTGCATTTAAACACTTTTGTTTTTTAATGCACAATAAAGCTTCATAATAAACCTTCCAAATTCTGTTTTGCAATGTAATACATGTCAACTAGACAAGTGAGAAGGTGTTTAATGCTTTTATGTAATGAAACAAGTTCTGGACCGTTTATATACTATATACCAAAACAAAAGGAAAAACATTTCAAAGGTATAAACCTTGATCAGTCTATCTTCACTGTATTTGGTAGATAGTCGTGTTATATAGAAGCCACTAGAGGGCAGCAGACTCCACTTCCTGCTGAAACTTGTTCCTTGTAGCCTGATAAGCACATAAATGTGATGTTTCTGTTAAGCCCAGTTTATAAAGGATGGCAAAACATTTTTAAATCTCTCTTTTCTTCATTGTTCTAAAAGGTCCTTCTCCAACCTACTGGATGACTGGTTTGATTGCAGTGGGAGCCAACATTAACCAGTCCCACCAGTTCAACTCCTAATTGTGTGGCTTAAGACAACAACATTCCTACAGCACCGCTCAGTACAAAATGAACCAACATTGTACTTTGGTGACAAACTGGTAAGTTTCAGTCATTGAATTACGCTTATATTTGGAGTTTTGTCTGGAGCTCTGCTTGTTCTTTGATCCAGTCTTGATAATATGCAAGATGAAATGTTTTTCTGACACGTTTATGAATTCAGCTTCATTCAGATATTGGTTCAGACAATTGGTGGTTAATGGAGAAAGAGCAGCAGGCATAGTTTCCACTTGTGTCAGTCTCATCCTATTTTTACCAAGCACATTAAAGCATTTAACTTCCACATATCAGCCAAAACCCATAAAACTGACTGACTCATTAGTAAATGAGATGTTTATTTTAGGTGGTTTCAATTTTTTCTGCCCTTCTGGCATGAACATTTATTGCAAATCCTTTTACCGAGGCAAAGTTGGCAGTGAGGACACAAACAGGAAGTGGTACATATTTCTCCACAATACTTTTCCCAGTTATGGTCAACATAGCTTATTGTACCTGTTTCCAATGAACTCTGCATACTTGGCATCCAGTATTAGTCATTTTTTTTGCATCTATATTCAGTCCAGAGATTCAATCCAGACATCCTGTGGCGATCCGCCTACAATTCTGATTCTGGTTTGAAAACATAGTTGGAGAAGCTTTAAATCTGTCTGTATGTTGTAATATCAGCTCTGATCCAGCGTTTGTCAGACTGACGCTTCAGGGTTCACAGACCCAAAGGACCTTTTTAAAATAAAGATGTCTGTTTTCTAATTCAGCTTTCTTTGTTGGACACAGTGGTGTTGATTTATGGTTTCACAGAAGAGCATCTCTTTCCAATTCCCGCATGTTGTTCCACTTTAAACGGAGCATCCACCCTAAACCTGTTAAAATTATACGTGTCGCTGCTGCTTTCACTTTGTTTTCATTTGGTTTTGTCGTTTTCTACTTCGTTGTAAAAATGTGAATGATTTGATGCAATAATTTTAAAGGGGATCATTTTATACCAATGAAACTAAGGAAAATGTTAAGTCTGGGCTTCAGTAAGTGTCTTAAACAGAAGCTCAGAGTTGCACACTGCCTTGATTCTTCCCTTAATGTCTTAAGTGGAGCTGCAGCTACTGAGAAAAGCAGGTGGGTTTAGTGCCTTTAATGTGCGAATGTCTTGGATTTGTTACTCTTTTAACCTGTTGTAATGCATCCTGTGCTGGAAATGTAACAAAATTGAAACAAATCAATTCTTTAATCACTTTGCAAAACAAGAGAATATGACATTTGTTGTAGCCTTTCAAATGTAATGATTTGCTGCATTGTTAATTGAATAACTTTGGTCTTTGGACTGTTGACACCTTGGATGCTGACAAATTTCAAAGACTCAACATTTTATCTGTTAATTCAGAAAACAATCTGCAGATGAATCAGTAATCAAAATAACTGCTAGCTGAAATCCACAAAATACCTCCAAATCCTCAAACAGCGAGTGTTTCAGGCATGTCTAAAGTGTATCCCTGAGATTTCAGGTGGTGACCGAACCCTGAAAGTCCACATCATGTCAATACAGTAAGGACGTTCTCACAGAGGGACTGCTTGAAACCCATCAGTGCTGCAAGCGTGAGAGAAATGTTTTGGCAGATGTGATGAGGAGAGATGAGGTGATTGTGAGGGGCTCCATGGAGAGAGAGAGAGGGAATGAATAATGTGATGGATAACTTCCACCACTAGTAGAAACAGCCCTGGAGAGTGTGTGTGTGTGTGTGTGTGTGTGTGTGTGTGTGTCTGTGTGTCTGTGTCTGTGTGTGTGTGTGTGTGTGTGTGTGTGTGTGTGTGTGTGTGTGTGTGTCTGTGTCTGTGTCTGTGTCTGTGTGTGTGTGTGTGTGTGTGTGTGTGTGTGTGTGTGTGTTGGGTGGGGAGGCCATGCAGGAAGGAAAGGAGAGAGGCCGGTGCCGTGTGTTAACAGCTACAAAGACTTAATTCAGCTAAATGAGACAGCGCTCGTTGTGTTTATCAGATCCCATATGGACAGGTGGCATCCATAAAAGCCATTTTACAAGACGTGTCTTTGCATATATGACAAAATGAATGTCATGTTTTGTGTATCTTCGTACCCTCGGGAGCATGTACATGGTGGCCGATGTGTATGAGTGTGCAGGAATTTGTGTGCATAAATCTGTGTTTTTGCCTGTTTTTCTGCTTTTTTTTTTTTAACATGATATGTGGTTATTTCTCGGGTGTGTGTGTGTTCTCTTGTGTTGCCTGTGGCCTTCAGCCTGTTTGATCCTGTCATGGATCATTACATTCAAAGACGCAAATGCACCATAAATTCTTAATACACTGTACGTTCCTGCTCTCACACAGGGGAAGCCAATATGACCTGGCTGAGAGCAAAAGCTTAACTCCTGTAGGGATTGTAATTCACGTGGGGCATCTGATAGAAGGGCGATGGAAGGAGGATGGTGTGGATGTGTGCACGAGATAGACACTCACATAAAAATCCCAAATGTAAAAACCAAGCTAAAATGCAAAGGTTATCTCCGTCCCTGCTCTGTGACCTACAGAAGGGGTTTGTTGTTGCTTCGCCGTGTACCACAAAGCTTTCAGCAGCTAATTCATCATAGTAGAGACAGGCAGACAGAGTAGAGCACTGAGGTGTTAATGTGCAGTCTTATTAGGGGTTAATCTCACCCATCCGCCACTAGAATAATCTGTTCTACAGATGTGGGAAAAGAGGGGCAGAGAGAACGGGGAAGATAAAGGGAGAGAGCAAGCTCCGTCTTATAATTCAGCCATGCTCTCTTATTTTCTTTCTCCCAGCTCCCTGTCAAAACACCATTGTGTAGCTGAAATCTGTCTTCCTTAGACCTACATTATGACTAGCTCTGGCATTTGATTTCTGTTCCAGCAACTAATTGTCTCCAGATTTAGAAGACAAATCAACTTCTGCTATAGCTGTGTGGCAAAGACACGCAGAAATGATGCAATTGTTGTAACAAGACTCAGATTTGAAAAGCTTTACTGCCCATCTTCTGCTTAATTATTAATACCAATAAGACAAACAATTAATTATGTGTCCTTTTGTGGCTGTCAAGTATATGGTTTGCCATGTGCAACATTTGCTTTGTGCAAAGTGCTTGTTGAGCTGATTTTAATGTGTTTGTGATGTTGAAGAAAGTTGCAGGGTTTCCAGCTGGAGAGTCTCGGTTAAGGTTACATGGATTTAAATGAATTATAGATGAGTGCTTGCAGACAGACATCGAAGTAATGTGGATCAGACTGCTTTGTGTGCAAAACATCCAAACACACAACACAAGATACAGTACATCATGTCAGCTCTGCTCTTGTAACATCTGAATATTTAAGAAAGCATTTCTTCTAGATGAACAGGTGTGTGTGTGTGTGTGTGTGTTTCCATCTTGTCTGTTCACTCAGCTCTGGTCCTGGTATCAAAATTAGCATTTAAAAAAGAAAAAATAATTAAGGCAGTTACATAGTTCATGTCATAATTTGTCTTTGGTTTTTACAAGTTACTTTGTATTGCCTGTCTTTATTGTTGTAGCCATTATCTATCTATACACCGCTTAATCCTCACTAGGGTCGCGGGGTTGTTGTAGCCAGGTACATTAAAAAACTATATGCACCAAACCACATATAAATATGCAGCTATGATATTCAGTGTAGTGTGGTTAAGCACCACTGATTCTACACACAACTATCAGTTTATTTTCACACGTAAAAACTGTTTTGTAATGCTGCTCTGGAGGACTTTGGCAAGTCTAAGGAAATAACCCTGATAATGTCATTCGAGTTATCTAAAATATGACTTGGAGACAACAAATTTAGTACAGAAGGTCTAAATTACACTCTGAGGTGTGGAGTTTGGAAAATGCTAAAAATACTGATCAATCAGGTTTCCTTTTGGGAATTGCAGGAGTCAGTGTTTTTGGAGGTAAAAGAAAATCAGGACATTTCAATTTCTTTGTTTTGTTCTTTTTTTTTTTGTTCAAACTGTGTCTTATTAGTTCCCTAAATTTGCTTTACAACAGAGATGATATCATGTCGGCTGCTGTTTGTTAGTCCCAAAGCACCTGAATTAAAGCTGGACAGAGTAGACAGCCTTTCACTCAAGTCTTCTGCAGACTTAAGTAGCATAAAATGTCCAATCCTGTCACCATAAGTGTCATGACAGGAGTAGACAGCGGATTTCATGGGCTCCACCACTACATATCTATATGCATATATGAGGCCAGTGCTTCGGTCTTGTTATGGTTCCTTTGATGACTGTGTGCTGTGTTGACATAATGGCAGCTTCCTGTGTGAGTCTGCTGCATGTTGACAGTTCCCTGGGTGTGCAGCCTCAGTGTGAAGTGCTGTAATCAGGGTATCTTTTGTTGAATAATAGATTCACTGAGTGACCGGTTTACACACAGCAGGTTTTTCCATTTCAGCTCGCTTCATGATTCAACTAAGGCATGAAACATAACAGTTTCTCAAATGTTATTCTTTTGTGTCAGGACAATTTGTCCACAGAATCCCCAGTATGGAAGATCTCCCTCAGATTTAGCCAGAAAACAAGACAGAAAGTGCGTCCCACAGTGATGCCACAATCATGTAGAGCTCCTCAAAAAGGAAGAAAAACAACAAACAGCTGGAAACCTTCTTGAAATTCGCACATTGTGGTTTTCTGTGAATTAGAGCATGTTTTGTGGCTCATCATATAGCTCCTTTTAACATAAAGATAAATTACTCCATGCGCTTTCAACTTTAACTTTATCATTCCCAAAGGAAAATTTATATAGCAGCCAGGCGAAACTAGCCTCAGGGTTAAACATAAGACACATAAAACATAATAAAATAATAAAACATCTGGCGTATATGTGCGTGTGTGTGTGTGTGTGTGTGTGTGTGTGTGTGTGTGTGTGTGTGTGAGAAAATGAAAATGTGGTAAAATACTAAACTCTCCTGTTCTTTATTAATCTAGATATTTTTTTGTATTTTTCTGTTTCTGTCACATCTGTTAGAAATAAAAAAAGGTAGTTTTTTCATTTTCTGCACATTCTGGTCAAAAAAAAAGCAATAAATCAGAGCTGCTGCGATTGTGATATCCTGACTGTTTTTTCTCTTATATATTGCAACTCACCTGCTGGCCTGACAACTTCGTGGTGATAACAAGATTAAACTATCATTTAAACAATTGAGATATAACATGTTAATTTGTGATCGTAAGAGGAGCTGGTTGGTAGATTATGATACCTTTGCAGACAAGAATCCTGGCCTGTTTCCAGACTTCATGCTAAGCTAAGCTGCTTGTGACTGTAGCTTCATATATACTGTTCGGCCTTCAAAGCAGAATCTGTCTCCTCATCTATCATTCAGGGAGTAACACAGCAATTCCTAACATGTCAATAATCGGGAGATTTTTTTCTTACTGCTAAGATTTTGCACAGATTACAAAATAAGTGATCATAGATTAAATGCTATTTGTAGAGTTCAGGAGAATTAAATGAAAGAGGCTACAGGAATTAGAGATATTACCTCTAATTTGGCCAGCACCCAAAACAGCCTGTGGTAGGGATTTAGTTTTTCCATCCAGGCTGGAGAGCAGTTGTTTTTTTAGACTCTTACCGCTCTTCTGTGTCCCTCAAAGGTTACAGCACGGCAGAAAGATTACAAAGGGCAATGTTTTTTAATGTCAGTTGAAAATGTGCCTACTTCATAGTGGTAGAGGGCACTTCCGACCATATGGCATAACTTAAATGAATCAGAGTGCAAATAAACACGCCGTGTGATTATCCGTCTTCTTTGCATTTTTAGTGAAAAGTAACTTTCAAACCTACAACAGATAAGACATCAGTCAGCATATGTGTCCCCATGTACATGAGTGTATCCATGTTAAATGTCAGAATACTTACATGCAGATTATACTTCCACGTAGATGTTTCTCATGGCATGTACATATGAGTGAGTGAGCACAAGATATCAGATTTCCTTTGGTTCTGTCTCACTCACCCAGACCTGAATGGGGGTTATTAAGGCACTACAAGAGGGCACAAGAAGGTCATTTTAGACCATGAAAGGTTATAAAGGGGCCATGAGTCAGAAGTTTGAACTGTTGGCTCCCTGTGAGTCATTTTCTGGCTTAGTAGGATCCATTTCAGGGTCCATTCACCTCAGGGGGAAAACAGATGTCTGTTAGGGGATCAGAGGCTTGTAAATACTTGTGTAGGTATTTTTGGGATCTTACATACCAATGTTTGGATTTGATCAGGAGCTAGGAACAGCAATATTTGCTGGTAATTTGTTGTTTTAGTCTTCAATCAAATCTGCATTCTACTTGACTGCTCAAGTGTAGTATTTTTACATTAATATATGATTTGTGCCTGTATGTAACAGCTGACTAATATGGATGTGTAATGTCATATCACATATTGTGTCTATTTGGCCAGTGTTATTTGAAAACATCCTTCTCTACTTTTCTCTGACAACTATTCACTTCAGCAAATCTGAACACGTTCTTAAACAGTGACACTTAATTCAGATCAAACCTGAAACTGCCACCACATTTTTGTTTTCATACTGTGCCTTTTTCATAAAAGACAAGATAAAGGTACACTTGTGCAATGCTTACGGAATGCCTGCTTACATGGTTGGGAAGCCCATATTGTTTTAGCATCCTGATGAGTGGTAGATTTATGTAGACACACATGGTCTGGTGGTATGTTAACTTTTGGCATGCTGCAGTGTTGTTCTTTCCTTTGGTTCAAGTTTAGAGTATGGATGTGATGTATGTTAGAGGACAGGAATACAATGCTTGTGTGTGTCAGTTGTTCGATGCTACACCCAACCTGTTTAATCTGATACTAACTTGTGGTCAACAGATTTATTGTCTTTTCATGCAAATGTCCGATGGTGCATCTCTATTTTAGATAAAGAGCAAAGAGATAAGTTTGGAACGAAGTTCCTAGAGCTTTAGCTTCTGGTGAATTACAGTTACATAGTGATTAAGT
Organism: Amphiprion ocellaris; assembly: GCF_022539595.1. Lineage (NCBI taxonomy): Eukaryota > Metazoa > Chordata > Actinopteri > Pomacentridae > Amphiprion > Amphiprion ocellaris. Next base: position 27,059,662 of record NC_072771.1, on the reverse strand, counting down.
GGAGCAAACAAAACATAAACATGGCAACAACAGCCATTTTGTTTATCCAATAAAATACAAAACACAGTGATTTATAAGTATTCTTGCCTCGTGGAACAAAACATGACACTGAATCTAGACAGAATAAATCAACAGACAGAAAAACAGAACAGCAATGAAACAAGTGGATTTATGTTTTGGTCCACTTCACATCATTAATTAAGATACACAGTAAAATTGAAATATCCATATAATAGCAAAAAATTTAACTGAATTTAAGCTCAGTGAAGTTTCATAATTTTCTCATTTCTGCAATAGCCACCTTTGAGTAAACATTGCCTCATTGGTATGGTTCATGTTGATATTAATGTGAGCCAAGCTACTCTGACATTAAAATGAAGTGCTTGCAGGTTGGTGACACACCGACAGTCAATGTTTTGTTTTTGTTTGGTTTTTTTTTTTTTACATACATTGCAGCTTGAAAATTTAGATAAATATATGTAAAGATACAAAGAGCGCTGCCCAAAAATGGTACTCCAATGTCAAATTTTATTTTTAATTATAAGGAACCGTCTGAAACTAGTTTGAAGTGTCTAAAAATTCTTAGAACATCTATTTGGAGAAATTCTTTATTAATGGGTTCATCCTGTTTTGATCGTTTTACCCAGTGAACCACTTGGTCACCCATGTTGTTAAATCATAACCCATATGATTTTCTTCACTCCTTCTTTTATTACCTTTCCTTTCTTTTGTTTTCTTTTTTAATAGTGGCCCAAAATCCTGACTGTTTTCACAGATTACTCATTTAAGGCATTTCAGTAACTTTTGATGTGTCATTTACGAGGCATAACTGCATTTACAGGTGAAGGAGTCAGAAACCCTCTCCACAGATCCTTTGCATACCACCGAGGTGTTTATGGAGGAAGCGAGGGGTTCCTCCCTTTAACACCAGGGAATACACAGACACAGATCCAAGTCTAATGTGGACTTACACGCACAAACAGGACACTGCAGACAGTAGGCCAAGTCTTGCATTTATTCTCAGGGAATCAAAAAGAACAAAAAAGCAGAAGAAAAGAAGGGTGGAGACATAAATTGATGAAGCTATGGAACGTCAAAACGCAAAGAAGAGGGAAGAGTTGCAAGGATATGTGGAGATGTAGAGGGTAGTGGGGAGTGAGAAAGGGATAAAGGGTGGTTTGCCGTTTCCTCATGAGGGGAGGATGAATGGTGAGTTGGGGTCTGGTTTGCCTCCTGGGGTCTTAGACACACATATGAACACACACATACACACTCACCACTACTGTGTTTACAGAGGAGATTAGAGCAGTTCCACTCTGTACCTCAACGTAGCAGAGGTGCTTCAGAGCCATATGTGTAAACGATGAGAGGAATGTACACTGATGTATTGACAACGCACGCTATGTGCATTTTGTAACATTCATAACCTTTATAACCCCAGAGGGAACAGCTGTAGTATGTTGCTGTGTAACCTCCAAATTTGTGTTTTTTTTATGAGACACAAGGTCATTTATGGATGGAGCAAATAACATGATTAAAGGCCGGAAAATGTAATTATTTTTGCAAAAACATTACACGACTGTTACAGCTGTTTAAAAGTAGTGTTTGATGTTATTTATGTTATTGTCGTCTTTACAGATTTAATGAGTTTCGACCCAACTGCAGCAGCGGATACAGCAGATTTGTATACATATTATTTATCTGTCTGCCCCCAATCTTCCCTTTGTTCCAGGAAGTCTAAAACACAGCTTTGCACACTAAGGCTGAATGAACACTCATTCCTTAATCTTAGAAACAGTAAATGCTTTTGATAATATCACGTGATATTCCTACATTAGAGGAACTGTTTACTTAGGTAGTCAGGTGACATTCCACTAGCGCTCCATGGACAATTTATTGCTTTTTAGCCTTGAATCACAATAAATTAAAATGGGCTTTTTTAAAAAAAAAAAAATTTTTTTTTTTTTTTACAAGAATTCACAAAATAATGACTCTTTTATGTCAAAATGAAAATAGCTTTCTACAAAGTAATGTCATTTTATTAAAACTATAAACTGTAATATAGGTGACTGCATAAATATTGACTCCCTTTAAAGTGACTCAATCCAATACTGATGCAACAATTAGCACTAGAAGTCACGCACTTAGTGAAACAGATCATACAATATCCCTTGGAGTACAATTAAATCCATCATTAAAAATGGAAGAAATATAGCACATGTAAATATGACTAGAGTGGGCCATCCTCAAAAACTGAGTGAGGGAGGCCACCAAGACACCTCCGATTCCTCTGAAGAAGTTACAAGCTTCAGCGGCTGAGATGGGAGAGACCGTGTATGCAACTGGCTCTTCAACAGTCAAAGCTTTACAGTAAAATGGCAAACAGAAAGCCATAGTTGACAAAATCTCAACTAGTAAACCAGAAGACGTGTGGGACTCGGGACTTGGAAGAAGGTTGTTTGGTCTGAGACCAAAATTTGTCCATCAGACTAGACGTTATGTTTTGTAGACACCAAACACTGCACATCATCACAGTGATGCCACCATGAAGCATGATGGTCGGGAGGCTTCTCTGCAGCATTCCCTAGAACGCTTGTAAAGGTAGAGGGTAAATGAATGCAACAAAGAATCAGAAAATCATGGAGCTTTGAACTTGGGAGAAGATTTGTTTTCCAGAAAGACAATGGCCTGAAACATACAGCCAAAGTTACACAGAAACGGTTTAAAGATGACAAAGTGAATGTTCTAGAGTGACCGAGCCAGAGCCCAGACCTCAAGCCAACTGAGAATTTGTGGCTAGACTCGAAAAGGTGTTCATTCATGATCCCTGTGCAACCTGACATACAGTAGCTATACCTGTTTTGCTAAGAAGAATGGGACAAAGTTGCAGTGTCCAGATGTGCAAGACTGATGGAGACATATCCACACAGCACTGAGTTAATCTCTTATTTTACATTTTATATTTTTAATGAATTGACTGTACCTTGTAGAAATACATTTTCACTTTGACACCAAAGAGTCTTTTTGGAAAAATTCTTGTCAAAAAAAAAAAAAAGCCAAATTAAAGTGACTGATGCAATGTTGAAAAGCAACAAACATTAAAAGCTTTCAGAGATGGAGTGAATACTTTTTACAGGCACTGTACATATGTACACACAAACACATACACGCACCAACACAGGCCTATCAAGCACACTCATCTGACTCGTGGCTATTAGCTTTGATGGGTAGAAATGTCACCGAGCTATATGCAGTCTATCACTCTGCAAGAACATAGCCTGAATTATTAATGCCGCTGTGTTGTGAAAATATATACATTTTTAATATATGCTTGGCTGACGTAAATTGTAGCTGGTCAAACTGGACTCCAACATGACTTCTCTGTGCATATGCCGGTGTGTATATTTGGCAGTGTCATCCAGAATGAGTCTGTCACATCAACTCAGCAGCTGCCTCTTTGCTTGATGCGGTGTGTCACATCGGAGCAGACAGCTTCCACTCAAGCAGGGCTACTGTCGGCTCTGCCTGTGAGCTGTTTCTTATCACTGACACAGACAGAAGCAGACAGAGAATCGCGTCACCAACCAGCCTGTCTTTCACCCTGTCTACACATTTTCAGCTTTGCCTCCTTGGGAGTGAGAGCATTCATTCAGAAAAGGGTTTGCACACATGGACCCCCCAAGAGCACTTCCGGGAAAACAGAATATCAAAGGTTAATAGTTTAAAGGATTTGAAACAACCTCCTTTCTTCGTATTACTATTAGGCTGGAAGGCATTATGACCCAGTGTTCTGAGTGGTAGCGGTGCCTCATCACAATTTTTCTCCCTGACTTTGATCAGCAGTTTAAATGAATTTATTTTAAGTGTTTAAAGTTTTCGGTTTCCACCCATAGTCCACAGATGTGCAGGTGTAAGTCCTCCTCACCCCCAACTCCCACCCACCAAGAGTATCTGACTTTGCCCGAATACGATTCATATATTCTTTTGGGGGAAAATGAAGAGCGTTTTATACATAACAATTTCTGGCCTTAAAAATGGTTCAAATGGCACGATTATGCAAGAAATAAAAATGTAAAATGATCCCCTCACTCAGACATAGAGATTTACTCTTGCTTGTATGAATACACGTACACAAAGATGTAGCGCAGGTGTGAGGTAGAGGCAGAACATTGTAAAGCACATTCTCAGGTTTCACCTGAATATTTAACCATCTGAGCTGACACGTCTCACACAGCAAGACGCAGGTGGTAGTGTTACATCCACTCCTCTCATCCACTTCCTACTGCAGCACCAAGTCATGTGTTAAAATACTGCATCTGCCAAAGGTCTGTTTGTTATCACAAGATCACATGATATAGAAATATATAGTATAGAAAAAGTATCAAGGGATTACATCATATGTACTATGAGCAGCAGAAATCGCTCAGATGCTCTTTTTCTTTTGATCTTTCTCTGGTTTATTTTAATGCTCTCACTGTCTCCTGCACATCAAAACAGTAAAACCCCTGCAAAATTCTAACCATTTTCTTTGGAAGCTGACTTTTTACAATGTTTTTTTTTTCACTTATTGCACCACTTTTGTTGTAATGTTAGAAGATGGGGGACAGTGACAGATACACCCCATAGAGTTTGTTGCATTGGGAGAACAGTTCTGTTAAATGGTGGAACAGTTTGTTCCAGTTTAGATGATAGTTCAGGTGAATAGCAAAAGTACCTCTAATTATATTTATAAAAAACAGTTATTACCTGAATCTGCAATTTCTCATAGCGTTACAGACCTTTATAACAACTTTCATCTAGTTTTTTAGAACTGTGTCCTGCAGCTTTGTTGTCGTCTGTTGTTTGTTGCTTCTCACTGGCCATTCGCTAAACCTTTGTATATTTCATCTTCAGTTCAGTACAGTGATGACTGATAACGCGTGTCTATGTGTGTGTGTGGTAATAGAGATGAGTGGGAGCCTGCGGCTGGTGGTCCAGACTGGAGGTTTGGCGTTAGGCCAGTTGATGATCAGTGCGCTGTGGTTACAGCTCCATGTTAATCCCCTCTGCCTCTGCTTTGTGTTGCAGCCAACCTAATGACAGCAAAGGGGTATTTCATACTGAGCACTGACCCGGTAGCATGTTGGGTTTTTTTTCTATCAATCACAAAAATACAAGTGATTTCTTTTTGGTACAGAACAACTTTAGCACCCAAACCTTAAACCTCTCTTCGCCTTTTATATTTCCATTTTTTGAAGTACGAATTTCTGATTTAAAGGGTACTTTTATCACTTGTGGGTACAAGAAGATGTCAGATCTTGGAGCTTCTTTTGATCTGAAATAACAGGGTGAGACAGCATCATTATTGTGCTGTCGTCATACGTCTAGAATTGATAGCTGTATTGTTTTCATCTGTGATGAATCTCCTTTCTCCCTCTGCGGCTGACTTTTTCACTGTCTTGTCATGTAGCCTGAGTCACACTGACAGATTCCAGACAAGTGGCACAAGGAGTTTCTTGTAGTTTAAAAGATCTCTTATGAAGACATGTTTGATAAAACCATAATTACATTTAGGCTATCTTTTGTATCTTTTCTCACGCCAGCTGACACAATAGCGGACAGCAAGGCTCTGCCCACAATTGCTTCATCTTGTAAACAAGCTGGTCACTGAACTTGAACTAAATTGATGAGAATTTATCAGTTATGTCTCAGCCCACTGTGGGGAACTTCTTGTAGTGTAAATAGTGAAACCAACAGAATCTCAGAGGCTGACTAGCTGGAGGTGAGAGGGGTCGACATCTAGCACCAGTGTCACCAGATAGGTTAAGTAATTATGGGGAAAATGAAGTTCATTTTCCCTCATGTTTACCCAGCATTGACTGCTCAGCCATTCTAGTAGTTTTCATTAAAGTATCTATTTGAAAACCATGTAAATCTTGTATTTATATGAAGCTTTTGTCTGATCGCTGTCATTCATTAACGCTCTTTAGAGCTTTTATTTAATACAATATTATCTTTAATACAACTCCAAAGTATTCTTTAAGTTCACTTTTCTTTTTTTTAATCAACTCATGAATCAGTGGGATGCTTAAATCATTGTTTTTTCAAGGGGCAATTCACCAAAATACTAAATAGATAATTATTTGGGTTTATTGTCCAGATTTTATTGTCAGAGCCTCAAAGATTTCTGCTTCCACACTAACTCAGTGAATGACTTCTGTGGTTTTGTGGATTTCACAGCTAAAATAATGTGTTTCTATAAATATTTTCTTTTCCTGCTTTTGCAGTTCTAGCCTCTCTGGATAACACAAAACGTTGCAAAAAGCATTTTAATTCAAACAGAATTCTCCTTTTTTTTTTCTACAGACGTAGGGTTACCTAGAGCTACCTGGATATTTTTTCTGTATTCACACAGTGGCTTGGTGGTTAGCACTTTCGCCTTGCAGCGAGAAGCGTCCCGACTTTCCCGGGATCTTTCTGCATGGAGTTTGCATGTTCTCCCTGTGCATGCATGGGTTTTCTCCAGGTACTCCAGCTTCTTCCCACAGTCCAAAAACATGCTCAGGTTAATTTGTAACCCTAAATTGTCCGTAGGTGTGAATGCGAGGTTGTTGGTATAGTTAACCCTGTGATAGACTGGTGACCTGTCCAGGGCGTCCACTGCCTTCATCCTAAGTCAGCTGGGATAGACTCCAGCCCCCCTCAGGACCTTAATGAGGATGAAGCAGTGTAGAGACAATGGATGGATGACCCTCTAAAGGTGTCAAGATGCACAGTTCTGCTACTATTTAGCACCTGTTTGGAACACCATCCTCTTAACTGCTAGCACTTGTGTTGTATTACACTCCAGTGAAACATTACCCTTCATTACAAGCTCCTCTGACACCATGAACAAAAGAGCAGAGGACTCATCTAACTAATGACACTATCTTTGCCTGTCAGTTACCTCTAATGGTTTCTTCTATTGTCCACAGGTAAAGCTTGAAAACATGTTAGCTATATTTTCCACAGTGGTGGTCACGATTAAATTAGGAATATGTTTAACTGGGCCTTAGCATCCATTAGACAACATTTTACTGAAGTGTTTGGCAAACTACACTGTGGGTGTTGAGTTTGAAAAAAAATGTTCATACATGCAGATTTTCTGACACTGAACAACTGGTTTATCCATGCCTTGAAAACTAAAATAATGAGTTGGTGTATAGTCTGCATTTTTAACCAAAAAGCAGGAAAGCTCAGAATATAATTCAAATTTACACTCACCTTCATACAAAATCCTGCTTGTTTTATGAAATAAGTGATGTTTAGCAATAAAGTTATCACCCGTAGGTAATGTTTAGACAGTGATATGCTTCATTTTGATATATAACAATGTCAAATTTAGATACATAAACTTGTGCCTGACTTTTTCTTAATAATACCACCAGAGCAGAACTGAGAAGCTAAACATGGCCACCACTGAAATCCCAACAGTCTGGCTGCATTAATCACAGTTCTGAGCATATTTCTGGTGTATGATCTAACTTTCTGTAAAAATGTCTCACAGAAACTCACACAATGCTGTTTGTAGAAATAATAAATTACGCAAAGAAATTTTTAAAAAAGGACTTTATAATCTGAGTTTTTCCCAGTGCTTGCTGAACCAGGTTGTAGTGACTTACAGTTCAGCAGACAGGCAGATGAGGGGCTGTGAAACGTGAGAGAGCAGAAGTGGATCAGATTTCGACCACACACATTCGTTAAGCAAGACACATCTTCTCTTCTCACGTTCTCCAGTTCCTGCATCTTTGTCTTCAGTATTGTCTTGTCTGGATATTGGCCACCTTGTAACCGCCTTATTATTGTCCTCCCTCTCTATTCCAACATATACTTCAGCTTCATTACTCATTTGTCTATGTTGACTTTATGCTGTAAGATCTTTCGACACTCGCCTTTGATCCACTTCTTGGTCGATCACTTAGTCAGTGTCACCTTTCTTTTATTCCTGAACTATACAGTACCGTACTATGATGTATGTATGAATCATTTCCTGTGTTTAATGTTTCTTTCTGTCATTTGATAACATGAGATTCCATTTTTCTTTTTTATGTTGTTTGTCATTTCTGAAGACTTAATAGAGTTCAGCCCTGCTGCTCTGTTTCTCTTGTTTTACACAAAAAGTGGCTGAATGATTAATTTCTGCCGCCATTCAGTTACAAGGTTCATTATTCCTCCAACTTGTTTTTAATCAAACTTTATATGACAGAATTATAGAGTGAAATTAGAAAACAGAATGTTTTCTGAATGTAATCCTTACAAAGCAGACAGATTTATAATGGCATGGTGTGTTGTTGTCTGAGGACAGAATACACTACATTGTGTAAGAATGCATTTATTAACAATACAATCAGACAGTTTAAATGTGAATACCGTATAAAAATAAAGCTGTAGTTTGTATTTTAAAGTGGTGAGAAAATTTGGTTGAACAAACTTCACTGGAGCTGAGGACACGAAATTAGCAGTGAATCAAACTATTTTTCCAATCATGAAACCTGTTCGTATCATGTCAAGAGTTTAAAAAATGAAATGAAAATGCAGTAAAATGACACTTAAATCGTCAAACATTGTACAAGTTTAACTGTGTGTGACCATAAACTCTAAAGGTGTCCTGTGAAGTTTTTGATTACTAGAGGTGCAGAACATTGTTGCATACAGGTGATGCTGCCAGTTTCAGAATTCTATTGATTGACAAATGGTGGCAATAACAAAAACGGAAATAATGCAACAGTAAAGATAAAGAAGTAGAAGCCTGCAAATTAGTGACATTGCTGTAAACAATGCCTGGTGTAAAAATTTGAATTGCAAATGCTTGATGAGGAAGAAAATGTATTCAACTCAGTTGTTTGACCTAAAGCATAGGATGCAAGGTGTGTTTTGGTAAGAAACACTGAATCCAAACCTGTCTGTTTATAAGGAAATGCCACAGGTCATTTAAGTTTCTGACAAAACATTTCCTTTTAATTTCACTCCAGTTCCTGTGGGGTTTTCACCAATAGTAGCACTATGGAGCAATTATGTGTAAAATTGAAAACTTAACATTTAACATATTGTATATATTGTGCACGGAAGAAAATACATGTAGTACATATTCTAGACTATTAAGAACACACACAGTGTATTGTGGTGAGAAACACTGAATGCAACTTTGTCAAGGCAACTTCACAGGAGGCCTTTAATGTAAAATCCTGATGTGTAAAAGTTCAATTTGCAATGTAAACTGCCTTTTACTGCTTTGATATGAAAATAAATCATATTTGATTTAAACCTTTGGCACACTCTGAGATATCACATCACAGTAATAAATAACATGTATTCTTTTTATAAAACCAAAATAAATATTAATAAGTTAATAAATTCAAGATTTCATAAATACATTTATGTGTGTATAACGTTTTTCCATCTAACATATGCACTATGCAGCGGACAGAGTGAGTCTGCTAAATCCTTCGTTCAGTCTGAGTTAAGCCCATTTGGTTTGGGAACATCAAATTAAATCATACTTAACACGTACGTTGTAGACTGTAGGAAACTGGGAATAGTTTGATGTAGTCGAACTAGATGCAGAGGTGAAGGCATTTCTTGAGGGCAAAAACTCAGGTGATGCTGCCTTTTCTCTGTATTTACTACTTTACTGGTGGACTGAAGTCTTACATGTCTCTTTACAATAAGAAAAATACTAAGAATAGACACTCAACACCACACTTCAGAGTGATAGTAAAAAATCTAAAACTACTTAAAGCCTGACACTAATTCACATGACCTACACACAACCACATTTCCTGGCTGAGTGCTTCTTCATTGTGTGGTAAACCAGACTGTCATCCAGGAAGGACAGATCGTCGTCAAACGCTGTTGGCCGACAGCAAGCCTGGGGCAGTGTGTCTTTTGAGGGAAGCTTCCTGTTGTGAACAAGGTTGTAAAGGATTTTGTCGTAGTTGGTCTCCGACTTCCTGCAGGGTCCGGAGCAGTACCTGAATATCATTTCCTCACTGGAGCGGTAGCCCAGCCCGAGGTCCGACACGTTGAGGTGGATCTGTCTGAGCACACAGCCCTGTCCTCGTCCGCCACCGCCTCCTCCTCTAGTCCTCCGGCCCGTCTCCCCTCCTCTCGCTCCTCCTCTTCCACCTTTACTAGTCTCCTGGCTTGCCCCCTTTTTCCTCTCCCTTCTGTGTCGAGGCCTGCTGCTCAAGTTTTCTCTGGGGGTAGAAGGGGTAGTGATAGTGATGGTGGTGGAGGAGGTAGATGAGGACATGGCAGATGTGGTGGAGCGACGTATTCTGCTGATGGTTACTTTTATGAAGTCCACCACATCTTCAAAGTCATTCGGAAGGGGTTCCTCCATGCTGTCTGAAAAACATTGAGAGACATGGCATTCTAACAGGGATGTATCATACTGGACAGCACATATTGTTTCACTCTAACACACCACTGTGGCTATAGAACAGATGGATTGTTGTGTCACTCAGCTACACATGCAAATGTGAAAATGCTAGGCTGCACACTGTTTTTTTTCTGCAGAGGAATTCCCTTTCAACTGATTCATCCAACTTACAAATGGATCCCATTCTTATCTATCCACCAGAGAGTTTCGTGTTTATAAGTTACAACAGCCACAATATTCCTTGTAGTACATAACACTACAGAGAACACAAACCAGCAGTTACTAAACAGTTGATGAATTAAGTCATTCTTTCAATCAGTCATTAGCTCTGAAGATTTTCTACGTTTTTTCGTCCTTTCTGACTGTAATCTGAGAATGATGAGGTTTGAAATCCACAAAACAAGTCATTCAAAGACGTCTCCTTGCTCTTTAAGAAACTGAACAGAATAAAAGATCATTGCAAATGTTTTGGTGGCTGTTTTGTGCGCAAAAAAAATCTGTTTATTTGTAGACTTTCAAATTTAATGTAAATACTGTATTTTTCAATGTAAATGTACTAATAGTGATCAGTTCCACGTTGTCAATTTTGCATGAATTCTATTGGACACAGATAACAATAGGCCTGTTATTACTTGTTTTAGAAATAAAACAGAGATTTGGCACATCTGCTCAATGCAAATTGCTTGGATATTTGGCACTTTGAGTACTCCATACAAATCCACAGGCTCTTACATTTGTGTCCTCCGGCAAACCTCTCCTCTCTTCCTGCGGTCTCGGTACTACTGATGCCCGGGGAGGTGACAGACAGACGGATCTGGACCGGCGGCAGATCCAAGGGACCCTCCGCGGCGCGCCCTCGCCTCCTGCTGGACTGCTGTCGGCTCTGGAGCAGTGGGCTGGCGTGCACGGCGCTCAGCAGTATCAAACAAGTGGTCAGACTATCCCATAACTTCATTGTCCACTTTTGTCCGACAGAAGGACATGGCGCGATGCAAACTCAACAGGTATCATCTGGCAGAAGCGATGAACGGCATTTTGGAGACGTTTAGGAAAAGAGCCGATGCGCACTCTTCACTCACGACTCCTGCCACTGAAAACGAAGACGATCGATGTATCTGCGCACTGGAAACCGAACGCAATCCCTCAAGTGCAAACTGGCGAACACTATGCAGCGTGGCGCAACATCCAGTGCGCACAAGACAGAAGCGCAAAAACGCAAAGCCCGGATTTCCCTCTGAAGTTGTCCAACAAGACTCAGAAGACAAAAAAAACCCAAAAACTCCCAGTATACAGTCCGTCGCTCAGGTTTTCATTGAGTGTGCACGGTTCCTATTTCACAACGCAGTGCAGCTGCCTTCAGTTCATCCCACTCACCATCAATCCTGACTGAGCCGCAGGAGCAGCCAGAGAGATGGGGAGTGCTGCTGACGTCTGGAGGTCCATCCTCTGCCTCTTCCTGTCTCCACCCATGCAGGCTGCACTGAGAGATGAAGGCCAGATTCGAGATTGAACTTGATGTGTGGAGTTGGTGAGAGCCGTGTTATGAAAGAGGCTCAGTTTGTGTACTCAGATGGCCGAGAGGGAGAGAGAAGTTTCACACTTTCCACCAACAATGCTCCAGATTCTCCATCCTTCTTTCCCAGCTCAGCTGATATTAGGTTGGAAATGTGTTTCTGGTCAGCCAGTGAAAACAGACTGAGTAGATTGTATTGCTACTTACAGCCTCACAGTGCTTGGAATCACACTGCTTGATGCACAGATGACAAGTAATGGCAAGGGATTTAATCTGATATCAATTACAGCATCACTTAAATAGTCCTGCCAAAAAATGTATTTCTTGTCTCTCTCCAACATTTCAGGATAGAACATCTTATTTAGATTTAATTATCTCTGAGAGTAAGGATTACGCTCATGCTATTAGATTTCTTTTGGCCTTTCTCAGGTTATTTAAGCCACATATGTACTGACTTAAAAAATGTCTACTGGAACATTTCAAGAACATGTCAAATAGTGTGTGTGGATTCTTAATCCTGTGTGGAAGGTAAAAGTGTTCATCAGGGTGAAACTGTCTCAAGACTGTACTGTAAGTACTTGATTATTGTTGTCATAGATGGCCTTATTTGTTTAGAGATGGCCGTTGCACTTTAACAATGATGACTCACTTCTCTCTCTCAAACCATCTGTCTTTGTCCAAAATTTTGACATTGTCTGAACACTGACTGTCCCTTATCCTTTAGATGAGTCTTTTCCTGAGGACCAGGATTTCCTGTGTTGAGCCATGCACTTGAGGAACGGGACTACCACTTGTCAGGTACTTATAATACAGTCTTAAGATCCCTCTCTAGAGAATTTCACCACCATTAACATTTTGAGTTGTGTGATCCTGGCGAAATATTAAATTCCTGGGATCTCCCATCAGTGAGTTAGAACTGAGGAAGCCTCTTGAATTAAGGTGAAACATATTCAAGAACCACAGAGAACTGCAATTGCCTCCTACTGAAGCACTTGAGATGACAAATAGTTGTTTTTTGTGAGTCACAACTGTTGCATGTTTGAGTTTGGGTGAAAATATTTCTATATTAAATCCATGTAGCAAATAGCATCTGGATCAGCTTGATGTCTGCAGTAAGTGGAGCTCTTAAATCAAACAAAGTTCAGACTTTCCTTAGAAGCTATAAACCCTCTTGAAGCAATAGTAAGTGTGAAAGAATGTGACTCAGACACATACCATCTTCTTATCTGTTTGTTGTGTCTGCCTCTGATATTTTTTTTTATTGGGGAACATAACAAAGGATAGATGTGAGCAAAACTTTGTTTAATGATTGAACCCAGAACAAAGATGAGTGAAAGCGATCTGAAGAGTTCATGTGCCTGCGTGCCGAGTGCTCTCCTTCCAAGAGTAGTTAAAAGTTGTTTATTTCACTTACTCACCATGAAAACTAACTGTATTCACACAGCTGTAATGTTTTCAAACTTTATGTTCAGGGTATAGACAGAACAAACAATATATATCTATGATAATGCATGTTGTATGACCTTATTTGATTCAAAGTCCAGGTGAAAAAAGGGTCAGTTCAATCTTTGAAATGACCGAAACATACCAAAAGTGCAGCAATTGAAATGTCTTAAGGCTTCAGACAACAAAAGTAATTTTTCAATTTCAAGATGTGCTACATAAAAGAACGTGTTTTTTTTTTTATTATTATCAGAACTCCAGTTACCAAGTGCTAAGTCTCACAAAATCCACTTCAAATGTGCAGATCTGTCTCTGCTTTGTGTTCATTATTATGAGTAAGAAAATGTCACATCTGATTATAAGTAGTAACACTATCATCCACTTTCTCTGTTCTTTTGAAATGATTGTGGTGGATAAAATGTACAACTGGCCTGGTGCACACAAAACTTTTTTCCAGCAAAATCTTTCCATTTCCTCCAGTCTGGTTGAAGGTAGGCCTTAAAGTTTACAACAGTTCATGAGCACAGTTGATGTGAAATACATGTATCCAAAGGCATTTGTGCAGTATAAACATACACATGCACATCTCGAGGAACCTTGAAGTATAGTGTTTCGTGATGAATCATGTTTGTGTCAGTGTGTGCACATGTTAGCCACATTGGATTGTAATTATTCGGCTACGCTGAACATGCAAAAACGATTTGACCATCTGAATATGCTCTGACTGTAAAGTCATACAGAATAACAGTTGTCTTCCACTTGTGTTTTTAGACGTTAGCCTACTAATCACTCAGAAGAGGCTTTCCCTTTCCACTGACTTGCTTACTTAACTGTATGGAAATACTTCACCCTCAAGCAATTACACTCTTTCCAAGCAACAAATACACCAAACAGATGTCCGCTTCCCTTCTTGCAGGAAAAATGGGGGTCTACTCTGATCTGCAATCGAATCTGTCAGCCATTTTGCGGCTCAGTTTGACGCACATGTATCAGGCTAATTGCACAGGTCAGTTCACCCACCATTACCAGCCAACATGAAACTGCAGCCTCAGAATGACTTGTAAGGAAAAGCACTACTAAACTATTTCTGTGTGAGTTAAACATCAACACAGTCATCAACATCACAGAAAATGTGCCAGTGTGGCTAACGCTGGCACATTTACAACAATTTCAAACAGTTTTCCCTTGACCGGATGTTAATTTAGCCATGAAAAACAGAAAACAACATTTTAGGAGAAGACACACAAAAACAGGATAGAAACTCAAAAAAATTACGCAAGCAGCATGCAGTCCCGTTACATTACAGATGACAAAGTGAAAAAATAGAATGGACGCAATCTGAGAAACGCAAACACAAAGCAAATGAAAACAGACAGCAGTTCGATACGATGGTAAGCCTGGCTGCACTGTAACTAAGATTTAACATTACATGCAAAAGAATGATAAGAAATATACTTAGAAAGTGTTATTCTGAAGGCTGTTTGACCAAATATATCCCTTCTAAATCTGGATAATCTTCTTTGTATGGACTGGATTATATAGTGCTAAATATGCAAAAGAGTTTGACTTAACTGTGATTCTAGTAAAGGCAAATGTTAGTGGGCTTGAATTGTATGAATTTGCTGTTTTTATCTTATTCTGGGTGATGTTACACTAGATATAAGGGACTGTTTGTTGCTGGACCTCAGTGTGCTTTGAAACTTCCCTTTTAAAGTTTTAGATTTTTGACCTAGATGAGGATATTCACACCTTCATGTTGGGAAAAAACTTAGGAGTTCAAGTGTTAGACTTTTTTGCATGAGCTGAATTTTTTTCCCTTTAATATTTAATTGATAACAATACATTCCATTCAATTAATGCTGAAATGTAGTTGAAATAACAGATACATCTAACACCCTTCTCTAATGAAAATTATAGAAAGTAGATGATTATACATGCGGCAGAAACACACAAATTGTTCATGAAAAGAGACAAGCTCCATCATATTTGGTCAAAAGTGTCTTCAAATGTGAGTCATAATTTCCATTGTTAATAAACAAGTTTTGGAGTTTACAGCCGTGCTAACAGACTAGCGAGGCCTTAGGTACAGCTGTTCTTTGTAATAAATGCTGAAGTCAGTATGTTAGAATGTTGGTCTAAGGTAAAGGATGACTAATGTTATTGAGTCATCCTCTTGAAATCTTGAGTGTTTGTACCAGATTTTGCTCCAATTCATCCATTAGATGCTGAGATATTTCTCTATTTAAGTACAGATACATGTTAGCTGGTGATAAAATATGTCTAACAGTGATCAGCACTGCAGCCACTGCTCTACTATTCACTCTGCAGTGTGTCTCAGTGTTTAGCACACGTCTCCAAACTTGAAGAGTGTATTTTATAAATTCTTTTTGGTCAAATGTTTCCTCTGTGAAGCTTTGTTATCTATAGAAACAAGAACATCATTAATGTTATCATCGGTAATTTGATCAAGGCTTCTTGTTTCTGGTCATCTTCCTATCAAATGAGAACCACTGACTGAACTGACAACCAATTTTCTTGTTTCAGGGAAAACAAACCTCTTTCTACTTCAATTTGACAGGACACTTTTGGAGGGAGCTGACAGTTGTAATGAACAGTTGATTCAGGACACACTGAGTAGTAATTAGCAGAGAATAAAAATATCCTGACTTCAAGCACTGATACAAAGTAGGAAAATGGGAGACAGGATGTCCTGTATTGACTTTTTCTGCATTTAGTTTGTTGTCATACTTTTTCCTTTTTTTTGTCAGATCAGATGCACAGGGTTTGCATGAAGACACTGAACTGAACCGAAGGCACCCACTGTTTTGGTTCATACTAAAATATCTCAACTACTATTGTAACTACTTGGTGATCCAATTATACATCTAAGTCACAACATTTATCAATTTCAACTTTTTCCGTTCAGTGCTAATTATCAAATGTTGGCGTCCTGACACCCTAAATCTAAGATGATGAACATTTTGAACACTTTACCTGATAGACGTGATTGTCAGTGATGTTTATTGTCATTAAGGTTGAAGTACTGACTAAGTTCATACTCACAGGGCTGCTTACATGGCTGTAGACTCTTGTTTTATTTGTGCCAGATGGATGAACAACAACAGGTCAGCTTGTGTATTTCCCCAGTACTCGTTAAGGTTAAGGGCACTTTTAAGCCCCAAAAGTCAACTTTAACTAATAAGGGTAGCTCACTTCAGTCTGAATCCATTCAAAATTTCCCTCCAGGCATGTTCAAAGACTAGAATAATTTGTGTCTGATATGAACTTTCCATAAACCTGTTCAACCGCCTGGTTAAACATTCCATGAATCTTTGATTATGCAAATATTTTTCATTTCAAAAATTCAGCTACTGGATTCAAGATGGCTCCTACATCACTGAAAGACTGTTGTCATTTAAGTTTTGGAAGTTTCTATATTGAACTAGGACCACGTCACAACTTCTCCTTCCAGGGACATACATGAACTCAGATTTAGGTGAGCACAGAGAAACTTTTCACTTTCAGCAGAAGAATTTAAAAGCAAGGTTTAACATCCAAGAGAAGAATCAGCAAACAGAACAGTTTTGGAGGAGGGTGTAAATATTAACATTTAATTTGAGAAATTACCTAAATTAAGATTATATAACCAACAAAGTTTGTGTATTTATTACCAAACCAGCTCATTCTAGAATGATATTTCTTTGTTACGATCCTCATAGCAGTAGGACTTTAACTTTTTGAGGTCAAACATTGGAGCTTGTTGCATCAAAGCAACCGAGAGCTGAGCTTGAGTTAGTTTGCATGGAAAAAAAACAAGATGTGGCTTGCTGACTATTTTACAGCCACGCACAGATTTGGGTGGTGGATGGATCTTTGAATACATGGTAAAAAAGCGTTCTTTGGCGAGCCGCAGCAGTGTTTAAACAGTAATCCACACCATATGTACTCTGGTGCTGCTGGAGCCTCGGGGTGAGAGTGATCAGACTACAGGAGCTGTGATTGTGGATGCTGTCTGCTGTGCTGCACCGCAGGGAGTTGGCTCAGAAATGTTAACGCAAGGTCACTAGCAGTTATTATGTTTAAATAAATAAACCGTTTACTCTCCAGTTTTGTAACTGTGAGTTGGTGTAACATTATTGTTTGCTAGGTGGCTCTGTAAAACCCGAACTTCTGATTATATTTGAGGAATCACAGTTGGAGAACATTATATTTAGTTGTTTCTAATGCAGATCAGAGAGCGGTTCCTCACACATGTGAATGTAGGACTTCAAGGCTGCCACTAGTGGACACTGTTTAGTGCTACTATTGTCAGTGAACACATTATTAGTAACAGTGGCAAATAAGGTGAACAATTACATTTACAGCACGTGTAGCAATCACATCTGTGATGTTTTCTTCATTTAACTTTCAACTACAAGAACTTCCAGACTGATTCATAACATTTATCTCCTCTTTTATATAGAAATACATTTAGTTCACTGAAAGAATTGTAATAAATGTTTGTGATTATATTTCATATACAGGATTGTAATAACAGATATCTTAAACATGTACCTGATACAAATATTTAAAAGTTGATAGCACAACAGAGATGTGGTGAAAGGAAAACCAGCTATGAATGTAAATAAATGCTACAAAAAATCTAGATATTTTTAATGATCTTTGAGGTCGATGAGAAAGAACCAATTAGTCCCCCAAACATCTAAAAAGTCAAAATATGCCACATGCTTGTTGATTTCAGGTTAACATCGTTCTGATTTATCCCTACAATTTTCTAAGCCACTAGTATGTTTCTTTTTTTCTTTTTTTGCTTGTTTAGGTTAAAATGAAAAGTAATTTATTTTATTAGTTGGGCCTAATATTAAGGCTGCCTTGTGTTTTCCTCATGGTGTGAATGACCTTGGTTCCCAGAGGACAAAGCTAGGTTTTTTATTAGGTTTTTAAAAAACATAGTGATAGATGGACTAGATACTTTTATGAAATTGTTATGTGAAAAATCCAGCTGCCTTTGGCTGCATCTCACAGTGTTTCTGTTTTTGCTGCTGTCTCTCTCTCAGTCTCTTTCTCTGTGTGGTTGTTATTTGTCCAGAAGATGGAAGCATTGAGTTTCTCCTATGCAGTCCAGTGATCATCACCTCAGCTGTACAACTTGCACAGAATCCCATTAGTTAGTGTTTGATTGCAGTCCCCCCCGGATACACTAAAAACAGTTTTTCAAGTCAGTTTGGGCTTTCGTCACCTTGTTTGATGTTTTTATAATGAAATCCAGCCTGATTTATGTTGCCAAAAGATGAAACTCCCTCTCCCTAAAGCCCTACAGCACACAGATGTATTTTTCTTTCCAAAATTTTGCTTTTGTCTGAACAGAAAAGTACCTGAAATTTAAATATGAGATCTCATAACACACCAAAGAAGCCATTATTACTGAATTTATTCCAGACGTGTTATTAGCTCTACTGCCAACCCCAAAGGTGGCTGAAATGTAATAAAGTTTTATATCAGCCTAATCATAGCCCTATGCAGTTACAGTCGCACATATTAAGTCAAGGAAACAAATCCTGGTCGAGAATAAAAATAAATAAATAGTAATGTCTTCTGATTTATTTGGAATATTACTTCACAGTGAAAATATAGTGTTAAGAGAAAAGAATTAATCCACATTATATGATTTGTGGTCACATGTGGTCAACAGATGCAGAAGACGTACTCAGATCTTGTTTTAAGTAAGAGTATCAACACCTTAGAGTAGAAATATTCTGTTACAATAAAGCAATGCATTTAAATTTTAATAAAAGTACAAAAGTATTTGCATTCAAATATACTTAATGTAACAAAAGTCAACATGCTTATTATTACGCAGAATGGAATTTTTTTAGAATATTGTTAATTGCTGGATTATAATTGTTGATACATCAATGTGCTGCTATATATAACTTATCTGCTGGAAAGGTTGTAAATGTCCTTTCAAGGATCAATAAAATCTAATGTTAACCTATAGAATTATATCATAATTTATTAGATTTATTCATTATTATTGTTTATTAAATTGTGTACACTTGAAATTGTACTTAAATAGAATACTTGAGTAAATATACTTTCCAAAACTAGTAGTTACTGCGCAGGAAAAGATTTTATTTTATTTTTTTAATAACCTACAACACATAAGAATTCAGTGAGAAAACAAAGTCAAAAAGACATTTGATTTATACTTTTTGGAATTATGCCAGAACCAAATGTACAAAATGTTTCAGACCATGTGTCAAAAAATGAAAGGTTATAGCATGATTAGATCTATTCCAGTGATGTTTTCCTCATTGCATCTGCTTCTGACCTCTGCAGGGTTGTACAGCGCCTCAGTGTCGCTGTAATATTTTGGCGATTAGCTAATAATAGCAAGTGAATAAACTGGAATAATCAGATCACATTTTGTCTGTGTGACCCAGAGATTATATAATTAACACTACTGACAGATGTGATGTGGAGATTAATGGAATTTAGAAGAACAGAAATCACACAGCTTTGAATACGACAGTCAGATTAATAAAACGTTGAATTATTTCATGGAATTTGATTATAATTGGCAGAATTATACATAAAGAAAGGAGGACAACTCGAAAAAGACAGTAGTATCAAAGACTTGATTGTAGATAAGATGATGATACCTGATAAGACCGACCATTTTTGAGTGACTGGGTTATTTAGAGAGCTGCTATTACTGCAACTGTTATGAGATGGCTGTCTGACCCCACAGAAGAATTCCATTACTGAAAGGAAAATGAAAGACAACATTTTGTTAAATGCAGTCAACACTTCAATCAGCTACGGTCCTCGAGGGAAACGTCAGTAAGACAGGCATTAGCTTCGTGGTTTCTGAGAACAGGCTTTTTGGGTCGATTTTCCTCTACTTACTCTTCCTCCAAGGTCTTCTTTCGTGCTCTTTTTCCGGTTTTGATGTGTCCTTTTCAGGTGCTGATCGACAGCCAGACTAATACTTGAGTTTAGAAGATGAGTTTACAAAACCCAAAAATTATATTGACCTTATGCGGCCTGCCCCGACTTTCATTTCTTCCAGTTCTAGTTTTGTCTCTCAAATTCCACTTGCTATTTCTGGCTGAAGCAGACACAAGTAAAACGTTGCAGCCCTGATAGAATAATTTTCTCTAAGTTGAGAACATATAGCCTGATAAACTCTCCCTCCCAGATGCAAAATACAAAGTTCACTGTCAAATCTGTTGGTTCAGCTAATTTACACTGTGTTGCAGCATCAGCTTAAGGTTTCCCTCTCTTCTCGGGATTGCCAATACTGACTCATTTGATAATAACGCAGGTGGTTCTACCATAAAACGGCAATATTTATAAAATGCAATGACTTTGAAGGCTGCACTTGCTTTAGCTTGACTAGTGTTGGCTACCTTCAAACTACTTTACTTGTCTTGCCAGGGAGAAAATGGAGCAAAGACAAGAACCGTAGGGAAAAGTTGGGAGATCAAAGTTGTTTAAAAAAAAGAAAAAAAAGAAAAAAAGATTGTATTCAACATTACAAAAGTAACTTTCTGCGAAAAAAGAAAAATTCATCTGAAAATGCATTTCAAAACAGCATTTCTTATTTCAGTGACAGAAGTATTACACAAATATTGACCAAACTGTCAAGAATGAATACTGTTTAAGGGGGTCACCGCCCACATTGTGATTTCACTGGCAACCCACATTCTTCCTTTCTGTAAGACAGAAAACCTACCCAGGAATTAGCCTGATTCTTAAACCCTGTGAGCATTTACAACCCTATCTTCATTCCAGATCTGGACCATATACAACCATTGGTGGTCCGAATACCAGTGGTGAAGCTGAAGACCAAAACATCCAACAACCGGCTGTTGAAGTACTTCTTCACAAGGGCCTCTTCAGTAAGACAGCATCTATGATTCACTCACTGGTCAGAATCTCATACTTAGGTTAATATTCTGTAGGCCACCAGGAGCTGCCCTTGTTTTACTGCCCATGAGTTCTCTCTGGATGTTGTCTCGCACTTCTCTGGTGTAAGGTTTGTTGTTGATGTCTCCTGCTGCTGACATTTGCAAACTCTTTGAACTGTGTCTGTTAAATGATCTGTTTTTTCGCTCTTTCTCCTGACAATTGAGCAGAGCAGAATTTGAAGTCTACATTTTTCCTGTAATCGCCACTTATCTTTAAATATCTCCAAACCACTTAGCTGTTATCATAATTTTGCCAAGAAAAAGTGGCATCAGCTGCAATATACTGATGTAGTTTTATAATTACAAATACCAAGGACATGAGCAATTATAACATTGGGCTTGGCATTGGTATCAGTACGTCTCAAGTGAAGTGTATCAAGAGCTTTAAATTCTTCACAAACAATCACTAAACCAGATGATTTGAAAAAAATATTTTTTAATCTGGTAACTGATTTATTATGAATTAAAACACATATTTTCATCCAAGTAAAGCATATTTTAAAGCACATATTGTATACCACAGCATGCTGTGACCATGACTATGATAACTGACATTACTAAGATCCAGTCAACAGGTGTGGAAGAGCAGATGTACTTGAGCTGGTTTGAAGTGGCGGCTGGTTGTCGACTACTGTAAAGAAAAGTCTTTTCTTCCATTTCTCACAGCCCACTCAGGAATGACACTATACTAGAGTCCCACCTCTGGAGACAGATAGTTAAAAGTCAGATACATAGAGTCTGAGCTCAGCACGTTCTTGCTGAAACACATAAAGTCGATACCTGAATGAATGAATCAACCCTGCTAACTTTTTTGGTCAGCGCTAGCAGACTGATAGCAAAATGCTGGAAGCTGCGTACTCTTTATGAACATGCAGATGTAAAACGGATGCAGCTTACTTTACTAATCTCAGTTGACTCTACATGTTAAAATGAATCCTGGTTTGCTCCTAGTGGACTGTCCAGCAGCTTTCATGTACCATGGCTGCATGTAAATGGGTGAATACAAAGCGCTTTGGACAGAAGGACTAAGATGCCTCCATTTATCAGTAAGGTAGAATATCTTCAGATAACCTGGAAAAATCTGAGCTGTAATGTCATAACTTCACCCATGCAGATGGGTCTAACCTTTAATCAGCTTTGGGCTTAGTTTAATAGCACTATTCTACCTTTTCAGTACCTGCTGTCAAGGTTTCCTTTAATGAATGGGTGGTTTGCCCTGTGTGCTGCTGTATCTGTACAGCTGGATCTTTACAGACAGAACTACAGTAAACGTGAAAAAATACTTGACTTGTCTGTGCAGTAATATATCATATGCCCCAAAGATGTGTCTTATATTTGTTCTCGGAAAGACTTCATTTTGCTGAAAGTGTGTGCCAGGGCAAAAAAAGAAAAAAAAACCCACTGAATCCAAATTGGATAAAAGGATTTCTATATTATTCCACGCAAATTGATGGCTTGAGTAATGACCGAGGTTCACATGTGTCTTTTGTGTGAAGGTAGAAGATGCCTCGCTCAGAGTAAATGACCAGCAGAACGAACATGAAAATGGCTTAACAAATCAGTGGTTCCTGGCAGGGTGCTAGATTTCCCTACCATGGTAATATAATATGATAATATGATAAAAATGGACACCAAAATGGAACCGAGTTAAGAAATGTGGCCCCTCCAGATGAAAAGTTTGGGCTAATTTACCGGCTGCAGCAGTGTTTTGACACTGATTTGTGCAGCACATTTAATCGATAAAACCACATCTGCACCAAGATTGTAATAGTGGAGGCTGTGGGCAACTTTAATAAAGTTAAAAGTACCTTGTACAAACATTATTCATTCTGGATTTTAAAAAAAATCCTATTTGATAAGAGAAATGACCAGCAAAAGAAATGTTTTGTCTGCTCTCTCATGCACACATTCCCCCTAAAATACTGACAGTTTGCAAACAGACAACCACTCTTGTCCAGATTTTACTTTTTTTCCCGGTTTAAGAGCACAAAATCTGGTCGGTTGGTGACATATTAACGAGTATAAGCACACATCAGCTGCTTTGGGCAACATTAATTAACTAAATTCTTTGTTTTTGGTCACTGTTGTGGACACAGACACTCAATCATACACCAACAGCATTAATACAGTGTCTGTTGCTTTAGCCCCAGCCTCTGCGTCAAGACATGCTCTCCATCTGTGTCCAGTGCGCGGATTAGACGCTTATTATCCTCTTAGCTCTAAATGGCCCCACGTTCCTGCACTTCGCTGTCCAGCTCATCTGCTGCCCAAGACGCGGAGCGGAGCGTGACACGACAGCGATCTTCGTGCGTAAAAATGATCGTACCCACCATTCATTTGTGTCGGTGATTGCGCATTACGTGTCGGGACGACCCTCTCCATCGTCCGTCAGAGCGCCTGCAGGGGGAACAGTGGCTGGCTGTCTGTCTGTCTGTCCGTTAACGTGTCCGTCCCACTGATCTTTTGCAGACTGTAATCTTATCAGTGTCAAACCGTGGCTACACTCTTCTCTTGGACAGATCCTCAGTGTCTTTGGATGGCGGTTGTGCCAAAATTTGGATGAAAACTGTTTTTTGTTTGATTTTTTATTCAAGGAAACTTTTTCTTTTTCTTTTTTAAATCAACGAGGAAATCAGTTCCATTTACAGTTACGTGCGCGTTTGAATGTGTGATACAATGAACATTTGACTATTACCAACTAAAAGAAGACATGGAATCCACATGTAAAGAAAGAAGTCTTTTATACTTACTTTTCTTTGCAATTTGCACAGCCAGCGTTTGCTTTTGTGCAAGAAGATCAAATATCCGGAGATCTGGTGAGTTCATCATCTAAAACCATCTGTAGCAAGGTGTAGAAACAATAATAATCAGAATTTTGGCAATGTTTATGAAGTATATATTGGAACATTGTGGATTAGGGTAGCATTTGTGTTTCTTTCATCTTTCCATTTGTTTTATTACACCCAAAAGGTTAAGCCTGCTTTAACATTTCATCGTGTCACATTTGAGTTATTAAATGAGGACATACTATCTTAGTTTAGTTTTTGGTGATCGAGGCAAGAAGACAAGAAAAGAAGTTTAGCTGTTGGATGCTCATCATCAAGAAAACATCTACTACCTCCCTCGTGGAGCAGGCAATTAATTATTCTGCAACAAAGGTGTTTTGCAGCTTTCTCTGAAGAACATTTATAAACAGGTTCCCATTTTCTCTCTGCAGCACAGAACTGCATTTTAAAATTCTCAGTGAGGTACAAATGTTCCATTGTAGCTTTAATTTAAGCTGTTTGAACCTTGATTAGCTTGAGGCAGAACTTTCATGGGGGAAGCGACACCAGTTCAGTTCAGACTGTTAATATTTGGACAGTTAGTCATTTTTTTGTTGTTCTTAAGGCATTACTGCTGCACATTCAGTTTGAAATAAAATGATGGAAATGGCTAAATTAAAGTGGAGACTCTCTGCTTTGAGCAAGTTTATGTCCCTACTGACAGAATTGTACTGCACTTTTAACACACACTGCACAAATTGCAACAGTTTACAAGTAATTGGATACTTGGCTGCTAATGACTTCTTGGGTATCCATGTGTTGTTTTAACATCAGTTAATGCACACATGTAGCTCAGAGTTAACTGAGACTTGCAATTTTGACTGAAGTGGAGTCATCTGTCAATCACAATCATAAATATGCTGCAAAAGTGACCAAAGAACTTTTTTTTAAGGTTGAAGAGGTGGAATATCCTCAACTGGTCAGTCACCCAAACTCAGTCTGACTCAAATCCAAGCCTGCAAACACTTGCTGAGGACAAGAGTTAAGGCAGAGAGATGCTGCAGCAACCATGAGAAGTTGCTGTAAAGAACGGGTAGAGCAGGGAAGATTGGTCAGTGACTGCTAGTGTGTACAATTTGAAGACATCAGGCAGCCACTGACTAACAGTTTCTATCACAAGCTATTGTTTACGTTGATGGGTACATGATGGAAATACATTATGTTATTAATATAACAGAATATATGAGTATTTGTCAGAAAAGAAAGGTAAAAATTCAGCTTTAAACCTGCATTGCACTTGCCAGTGTGCTCCTTTGGGCAGAAATCCCTCGATGTGGATTTCGTCATCACCCACACTGACTATCTTTCTCTCCTGTCCCACTTTTTTCCCTTTTCCTTCTCTTTCTCTCTTTCCATCACTTCCCTTTTCTCTCGCTGTCACTCTCTCTGACTGTTCCGTCTCTCCCTCCCTCCCTCTTTAGAGCCACAGGCCATCGCAGCCTGACTTTTACATCTGTCTGTCAGCGCAGTAAACTCACCACAGTTTAGTCTGTCATACAGAGGACAGCTGAAGTTCTGTCTTCATGACTGCCACTGACATTTCTACTTGTTTTTGTGTTTTGAGGTCTTTCGGGCCTCGTTCTAAGGGAGGGCGAGGATGTCAACAGGGCTCAATGTCCAGATAGAGCCTTAAATAACAAAGCTGTTGGTGTTAAGAAAGTGTTAAAATTTGAATGACATCCCTCCCCAAGGTGGTCTTTCCTTTTTCGGGATTCTGACAGCTTCATCCCCTGTTCGAATAAGCTGTTGAATTATTAATAGAATGATTCAGAAGCTTTATTTTTTTTTTTACATTTATTGCAATGCATATCTAAACTTATTAACTTGTTATGAAAGCATGCATTGTAGTGATCTTTTCCATCACCTCACACGCAGTGCATGAAAGTGTTTGGTGAAAGAGAGTGATGAAAAAAGTAATCAGTATGAGACAGTTATTGTTTGGGACTGGGGATGATATTTTACATTGTACCCCCTCAATGTCATTGTTTATGTATTCATCTCTAAGCTGAGAAGCAGCACAAGAGCAGGCATCTTAGTGATCATTCAGTTTTGGGTGACTCAGACCTGGAAAGAGGAACATTTCTGTGTGACTGACTCTGAAAGTGGAGGTATAGAGTCAGAGTGATTGAAAAGGTGATTTATTATACAAGGTAGTATCTAAAGATAACATCGGATAATTGTTGATAAGGGGAAATAAGCATTATAGTGGCATCTTTTTGTTTTTTTGTGAATCAACGTGTCAGAGACACTGAAATCTCATAATACCCGAATTACCTCAGAGCTCTTGTTTGTATCCCATAACAGATGAAAAAAGGCTTTTTATTTACATGTTTGAGGCTGAAAAAAAATAATCATGTGTGACAATGATGCTGTCTAAACAGTTATTTACTTACTGCAGATATATTGGTATCATTGTATATGACAACCAATAAGTTATTTGGAATTACTGTGCAGAAATGATACGACTGCAGTAATTTAATCTGTCCATTGGTTATCACTGACAAGATGATTGTCCAAATGCAAATTGTCCTTGTCTTGGTCATCATTCCAAAAAAAAAAATTTTTTATGAAATTAATAAGAAAATATTACCAGCAAATATGCCATTAAAATCCCAAACATTCAATGATTAGATTTGGCCCCAACAGTTCAGTTAATCAGTTGAACTATTATTTGGACAATACTTCAACCACTGATTCAGACGTTAATGAGTAATTTCGAAGGAGTTATCACAGAGCAACGGATTTTTGAAATCTTACAGATAAAATAAGCGGGCATTTTTGCCAGTATAGTGATGTGTGCTTAGGGCATTGGGGAGATATATTGTGCTTTATCCAGAGAGCATGAAAATGTGCAGTTTGGGGAAGTTTTAAAATTTGGTGACCTGTTTGACCTCATGTCTCTAATGTGCACTGACACATTTAACCTTCACTAAACCAGGTAGACATCAATGAGGTTGGTAACCTTTTTTTCAGGGGAGATTTGGTCAGGACAATGCACCAAGCGGTGATCTTCCTTTACCTGTGCCGCTCATCTATGAAAGGGGCCACGTCCTCTGTTGCAAGAGCAGCCAATGCATTCTCTGTATTGATTAGACACGTTGCATGGTCAGAGCTGTTACTTTCACTAGATTCAGTCTCCAGGTGTGTGCAAGTAAGAGCTGATTTTATGGATTTTTGCTTCCCCTGCACTGAACAAGTCACTTTGAGTTGTTGCAGATGCATCCAGACATGCAGATTTGGTCACATTTTGACATCTTACCACATAGTTTGGAAGGTTGTTGACCATAATATTTTAATATCTAGCCAATATACAGTTCATACTTTGTCACTTGTTTTCAATGCATGATGTTTTTTCAAATGAAAAAAACGTCTCGTTATTCATCAAGGTTTGATGGGACCAGCTTCAGGCCAGCGTTGCACAAAAATCCAGTTAGTTCTGTGTGGGTACTGCAAGGCTAAATGTGCGAGACACCTGCAGGAACAGGATCCCCACAAAATTATACTATCTGAAAATAATCCACCAGTTTCAGGGATTTTCAGGAAACATTTTGACAAGAGGTAACAGTTTCACTCTAGTTCTGCACTTTAAAATTAGCACAGAGCCCAATTACATCTTGTTTATTAAGTACTACTTTAAGAACTTCTTGATGCATGTACAGATGATGATTTAAGAAGAACCCTCTCTATCTGCTCTAATTCTGTGAGTTCGGTTCACCCATGTGTTCACTGGGCCACACCCCTGGGGAGATATGGATGATCTGGGAATTCAGCTGACATATTGCATTACCCACTCAGATGGAAGTGTGGGGAAAAGGGTACGAGAGAGGAAGTAAGATGGAGACGGGGAGGACTGAGGAGAACAGGAGGGAGTCGTCGTACATAGAAGAAAAGGGCAGAGACAAGAAATAAAGAGGAGAGAAAATGTGGAAAGAGCAGTGCTGTTGCTACATGAGATTTCAATTTACTGACCTCTCCTTTGCTATATTTACTTTTGTTTCATCCATATGTCAATCTAAGTGAACAGTTTGGTGGTTAGAAAGAATAAGGTCGATTGTAGCTCATATTTGGCTTTTGAACTAAATCTCAACATATTCCAATGAATGGTCATTACAAGATGAAACTGCAAATATTGGGGTTTATTTGCATTTTTAACCATCTTTTAACGTCTTTTAGAATTAAATTGATAAATACAACAACTGAAAAGAAGTAATATTCAGCTACTGCATAATTTCCTTGTCTTCTTTGTAGCTTTTTGGTTGCAATCATTCACTATGTCTCAATATTATTCCATAAAGTGTATGACTGTGAAGCTCTGAGAGTCCTTATGTTTGTCCTGTAGGGCCTGTTGATGCATACATCAGGTCATCAGGAGCCCTGATGATCTGTAGCTCTGTAGCTATTTATCTTTCTTGCTACCTGAAGAGCCTCTTGAAATATTTTCAACCCCTTTCAAGACACTGGAAATGCAATTACAAACTCTTGAAATGTCACAAAAGCATCATATCCATTAAATAATGACATCAGACGTCAATTGCAGTTGATAAAATATGCATCTCAAGTGGAACTTTTTTGTTTTTTTTGTCCTCAAATAGACTCGGGTGAAATACCGCGTAGGTTCTGTTCGGACTGTCATTGCCAACAGGAAAAGATATTGCAACAGACTTGATTTTGTTCAAAAGTCGTGGAACTGAAACATTTAAATTGTGAATTGCATGATTCTACTTAATTTTAGTTATCTTTTGGTCTCTTCCTGTTGCTGATAGAAACATCTGGATGTTTAGCTGCTAAATGCTTCACTGCACCAATCATCTATTTGCTATATCTGCTGTTTGGTGCTAAGCAACAAGTGTGCTGTGATACTTGGTGAGGCCTCTCTATGGGTTTGTGACTACAAGTAACATGTTTACAGAAAAGTAGTTGCTGGATATGTTTTGAAAAGTACTGATTATTATTATTGTTGTTATTGTTCATTTCTGGATCAGTATCATCGAAAGCCAATAGACAGTATAAACAGTTTATAGCAGCTGTCCACAATCAAACTTACACTTTTCTGCTGTAAAGCTGGTGTTTCCATTTGGTTATGTCTGTGTTTGTGTTTGTGTAAACCAGATCGTCTGAGTCCTCCTCTAGACATCCAGCTGGATACCATCAACTGCACGGCCTTCAGTGTACAATGGAAGATGCCTCGGAGACATGTCAGCACCATCACTGGGTACAAGGTACCTGCAAACTCACTTTATGTAATGCAGTTATACAACTGCAACAATACTACATGCAATTCTATACATATCACCATAAATATTCCATGATATGATATGTGGTTATTATCATTCACATAAATGATAAAAGCTTTATGGCAGATTATTTCAGAGCGATGCAGTAAATGAAATGGATCATTCAAATAAGTATAGGTCCATTTCTTCCAAATTTTGCACAATGCTCATTTTGTAGTTTTAAGCTAAAGGTCTGCTGCTCGGCATATTTTACTGAAAACTGCAATCCAGCTGTCCTTGTTTGAAGAGCAGCTGTTTCATTATGAAGAACTGCTGCTTAATATTTGAAGCAACACCTCAAGCTGTATATGTAGCCAGAAGAGCAGGTCAAAACCAAAGGGAAAAGAACAAGTATTACCTTTACGAACAGCGGCATAAAACACAGCCTTGAATTTTGTTTTTAAGACCTCTATTTTTATATAATGCACAGAAAGGTTTTCAAACCAGCCAACATTAAAAAAAAGTCTTCAAATATGTCACAAATCAAATTTCCTCTCTTTTTACTGAATGGATGTCCATTTCCTTCTACAAGCTGCCGCCATGAGTGGCCCCCACCATCTTTTTTCAGCTCCTTAAGTGCTTGTCAAACACGGTGTCCAGCAAGATGGCCTTGAGGGTTAGATTGATATTTTGAAATTTCTAGTGTTTGGGTGAAACCCCTTCACTGCCAAATTTATACTTAGATGGAGGCAATAAAGCTCTGAAAGATGTGGTCACAAATCTTAATTTATTGTCTTGTCAGTCGATGTTTTGCTCCACTCTAGAAAAGCTATACTTTACAGACTCTCTAGTGGGATTTGCTTTTCTTGTTACGTCCATAATAAATCAAAAATGTATAGAAATATGCGATGGTAGGAACTAGGTATTATTGGTGTCCAAGTGAATTGATTGCAACCTTTTTTAAATATTCTGATATTTGTTTTATGTCTGCCCTCTCTTTGAATGTGATATACAGTACAAGAACCCAGCTCCTTTACTTCTTCCTTGCCGTGTACTGATTGTTTTGACTCAACCATTAACAAATTGTGGATCAGTATGACTGTGTGTGCTCTGCTTTTGACCATATGTCTGCACTAAGAGGATTACTCCACTACCAGGCTTCCCCACAACTCACTGACAAACATGTACTTCATTTGGCCAATTGTTTTAGAAGTTCCCAAATGACCCTTTTTCTTCGTAGTATTTCTTCGTCATGAGCCATGTTTACAGTGACACTACTATGTCTGAATAATGAGGGAAAAACAGTGTTTCTTTTATAACATAAAGGTGTACATGCTGTTCAGGTCTTCTACAATGAGATGAAGAATGGCCGCCCAGTGGGTACAGCAGCCTCGATGGAGGTGCCTCTAAGTTTGGACATGCTGACTACTGTAAGTAAACACTTTTAACTGCAGTAAATGTTGCATCTTTACCTGTCACTTGGAGTCATTGGAGTAAGTGCTTAGAAAAACAATGTGACTCTTTTCAGTTTAATCACTTTTCAGGTCTGACCTGCTCCAAACTTTTATATTAGACAATGTGAGATGTGACAGCCAAGAAAATGTTTGCAGTGCTTCTTTATCAGCATATAGCAAAACAGCTTGTAATAGCAGTACTACCGGTGAAAAGTTTTAGAACACCCAAATATTTCCAATTTTTTTATTGGAAATTATGCATGTTAATGTCTCATTGTACTCTGAGATGAAAGCATAGAACAACCAAAATGTATTCTAAACTTTGACTCAAAGTAGTCACCTTTGGAAGATATAACAGCTGAACACACTCGTGGCATTCTTTCCACAATGGAAATGAAATATTCTTCAGAAAATTCTTCCCAACTCTGTTGCAGAAGTTTCCATAAATGTGTGGCACTTGTAGGTTGCTTTGCTTTCACTCTTTTGTCCAGTTAATCTTTAAGTCTGGAGACTGTGCTGCCACTCCATTGTTTCAAGCTTTCCATCTTGTTCTTTTTTCCTCTGGCAGAGCTTGGACTTATGTTTAGGGTCATTATCTTGCTGTAGAATGAACCCCTGATCAACTAGGAACATACCAGAGGGTACTGCATGGTGCTGCAGAATACTGTGGTAGCTGTTTTCATTCAGGCTACCTCTCACTCTGTACAAGTCACAGACCCTGGATCCAGCAAAACAGCTCCAGACCATCACGCTTCCTCCTCCATGTTTGACAGTTGATGTCACACACTGAGGAACCATCCTTTCTCCTACTCCACAGCATACAAAAATCCTGCATGATGAACCAAAGATTTGAAATTTTGATTCATGAGTCCAGAACACCTTCTTCCTGTCTTCAGTAATCCATTGGTGGTGTTTGTTTCATGGCCCAGGCAAGCATCTTTTTGTTATTCTGACATCTTAGCAATGGCTTTCTTGCTGCAACTCCACCTGTCAAACCTGCAACTCCAAGTCTTCTCTTCACAGTTGAAACTGAGACTTGCTTACTACGATCACTATTAAACTGTGCTTGAAGCTGTTGTCCTGTGAGCCACCTATCAACAAGCTGTTGACTCTCAGAAACTTGTTTTCTGATTCTGTTGTGGCTTTGGCTCTTCCAGACCTCTTCCTGTCAGAGTTTCCCCCATTTTCTGTGTACCTTTTGATGGTGAAGAAAACTGTACTCACTGACACCTTGACTTTCTCTGTGGGAAAGACCAACATTTTTAAGTGTTATGATGGTCTGTCTCTCTTCTATTGTTAATTGTCTTTTCCTCTCAGTTTTTACTTTCTGTGGTACAATACTGTTCGAATAATGCTCTGGAGGGTTTGGTGCCTCAGTGTGTTCCAGCACTACTTTTTATTCAGACAGAGGGGGTTGGAAGTAATCAAGAAAAGTTGGGACACCTGTAGGATTTGGTAGCACCAACTTTCAAGGCTTGATCAACCTCCATTGCTGCAGAACAGCTTTAAGTTGTTAACCCATTTCTTGTTCCCTGAAAAAAGTCTTATATATTATTACATAATTCTGAAATGTACATTGTTTTTCAGTTTTGGGTAACCTCACCTTTTTTATTTAATTTCTGGCCATTCACCACTTACCTTTGTAACATTTCAAGTTATTCGTTGGACTTGAACTGCTTGAATTTCAATAGCAAACTGGAAAAATTGGGTGTTCTAAAACTTTTAACCAGTAGTATATCTATATCTGTATATATCTATCTAGCTCTATCTATCTATCTAGCTCTATCTATCTATCTATCTATCTATCTATCTATCTATCTATCTATCTATCTATCTATCTATCTATCTATCTATCTATCTATCTATCTATCTATCTAGCTCTATCTATCTATCTATCTATCTATCTATCTATCTATCTATCTATCTATCTATCTGTCTATCTGTCTATCTGTCTATCTGTCTGTCTGTCTGTCTGTCTGTCTGTCTGTCTGTCTGTCTGTCTATCTTTATTTATTTATTTTAATGTGTGTAAAAATAGCTGCTCAAGAATAGGCTAATCTCATTCACAGATCAAATGTCAGCAAAGATGTCAGCTTATCACTGAAGTTAGGACAATGTACACACTGTGATGCACTTAGTATTTATTTACCTCTTGTTTTCTCAAAGGGCCAGTTTGATGGACAAGCAAGCTTTGTAAGTAACATCAGCCTGTATCCAATTCTTTTGCACTTTTTCTTAGTGTCTTATTTGTCATTCTCTCCACCTAACCACCTTTGCCTTGCTGCTTTTCCACTATCCACTTTGATGTTTTTCCTACATGCACCTACAAGGCTGTGGATATTGGTAATTTAAGGGTGAACACTAAGTACAGAGTCAGTGTTGGAGCGTATGGATGGGCAGGGGAGGGTCGACCCAGCATGCCCAGAGACATCAGCACTGCCTCACATGGTAAGAATATGTGAGTAGAAGGAATCCATTTTACAGTCGATGCCGTTATTCCCACGGAAGCAGTGTTAATACCTTTCTGCTGAATGAAATTTCTTTCTCTGCCATTAGACATGTGCATGCCTCCTTCACCCCCTACTCAGCCCGTTGTCATGGCTGTATCTGACACAGAGCTGGCGTTGTCGTGGCAGCCAGGAGAGAGCGAGGGAAGTGCACCTGTTCTTCACTACCTGGTGGCTTACATCAGGTTAGTCATAACTGATTGACTGATTGCAAAAAGAGCAATTGATTAAACTTACAATTCAGTCAATCTTCATTTCAAGACCTTCGTGTGCAACTGCGTTTGCTGTTGTAGTGCACACACGCACACACACACGCACTCAGGGACATACGCGTTTGAGTGCACACACTCAAAAACACACAAATTACCCACATACAGACATCAATAAACCAGCTCGTACAAGCACTTATCGAGTGAAGAGCAGCCTGAAGTGGCCATGTCACTGAAGCAAAAAACTGGCCTAGATGAAAACCACCAGTGGCTCTACAAGACAAAAAGGGAAAGGGTGATTGGTTTTATCAGCTTTCTTTTCATTTTCTTAATTGATAAGAAAAGGAAGTGGGCAATTTAGAGGGATTTTCCCGTTCTACTGCTCCCATGTAGCTTCTATAACCTCACAAAATGATTTATACGACTATTATTAAATTTGTTTAGATCAAAATCAAATTCTAGTGAAGATTTCAAGTGTGAGATGCAAAATGTGACAAATTTACAAGGAAATTTGGAGAAAATGCTGCTCAAGAAACTAGGTAATCTTGCAGAAACTAGAGTAACAGTGTATTTCATAGGTACGGTTTTGGAAAGTATTCTTTGCCTTTTTGCCCATAGTTAGATAAGAGGATCAATACCATGTCTGTGAATATATTAGCTTAGTTTAGCTTAGCATAGCACAAAGCCATCCTGGTTCATTCTAAAGCAATGATTGTGAACATTTTTAGGAATGCCATCCTCTTTTGAGGATAAAAATGTTTCATGACCCATTTTTCATCCCAGGAAAGGCAAAGTCTAAGAGTGCATAATGGTCTGGTAAGCGATTTAAATATTAGATCCACTGATGTGAATAGTTAGACAACACAGTAAGACAAAATGTAATATTTTTAACTCACTCAGTGCGATGGTTGTGCCCAGAAGCCTGAGGAAGATGGAAAGATGTATTTACCTCTCAGACAGCACTGTACTTGTTTATCAGGTACACCAGCACTGAAAAACAGCTTCACGGTGATAGACAGGTTGATGCAAACCGAAGAAGTTTTCCTAATGCTATCTTCACCTCACAATGATGCCTAAAATTCAGCCTGTGGCTTTCTCTGTTCAGGGCCATATCCTTTCATTTCATATCAAATTATTTTAGCGCTCTCCCTATGATCCCCTCAGGGTGTCCAGTACACAGATTAGGAACCACGGCTCCAAAGGTTCAAAAATAGGAAATGCCTGCCAGCACCTTTTGTTATGTTGTGTTTGCTCAGTTCTTACGATACAGAAATGTAAACGCAACACATACTGGCAGAAAAGTTGTTTACTGGCGCTACTGTATATTTCAGGCAGCTGCAGTGACTGCTGAGGGCTCCGTCATTGTAATCTTGTTTCCTGCTCTTGTTGCATGTGTTTATTAGTCAAATTTATAGTTTTTGAACACGGCTAGTCTTTATGCTATGCTATACGATCAACTCCCAGCCCTTACTCAATCCTCTTATTTATGTAAGTCTTGGTTAAGAAGGCAATTACATAAGTATACTTCTCAAATAAACCCGGAACAAGAAGACATAGAATATAGATGTGAAATTATTACTTTATGTTAAAAAAAATACTTTTCAGCCATTAAAATAATTATAATTTATAAATAAGCACATGAATAAAGGGTTGAAGAGAATAAAATATTATATAATAAATTAAAGTTTACAAAAACAATTAAATGATAAAAATAGACAATAAAAAACTGATATTAAAAATACAAAAATGATAACGTAAAAGGCAAACAAATCAACAAAAAAAAACCAATAAGATGATGGAATACTGCCATTCAAGAGGCTACGCATTTTGATAAATAAAAACACTAATGATTTTTGCTAAAAATGGAGCAGTGCTTTATTCTTTTGACAGTGTTTTACAACCATGAATAATGTAAAATTTTGATTTCTAAAGTTCTTTCCAAATTTTTACTGCTCTGCATTAATGGGATTGTAAAGCTACGTATTTGGTCTCATCCGTCTACATCTACTCTCAGTCTAATAGCTTTAAGAGAATACACGGCTCTATTTTACAGGGATTTCTGTGAATCTGGTCTGGTCAATGTAACCTTTTGTGTTTTGACATGAGGGTCAGTTAGAACATGAGAAAAAATGAAGTTTATTCTCCTTCTAGTAGTATCCAGCCTCACAAACAGGACCTCCCATGTCTAGACGAGTCCTCTGGCTACAGTGTCGAGGAAGCTGAGGTCAGAAATAATTTGCCTGGAGCCCTCTGATGATTTGCCAGACATAAATAAATGAAATGCAGAACAAATTTTAAAGAATTGTTTAAAAGAAAAGCATAAAAGAGTTGTAAAGATATAAAAGGAAACCAGCTTTAACAACACAGTAGTTCCCCTTCGTGGTGGAGAGTTAACACCCTGTGACTGAGCAGAGAGGGAGAGACAGAGGCAGAGAAACTGTCACTTAGTTTGAGAGAGCGGACGTGAATCAGTGTCTGCTTTTGCATGCCGGGGCATTTTCCACACAAAAGGGCCGTCACAGACACAAATCTTCCTCCCTTACATCAAAAGAGGCCTTAGTGAAGAGAGACATTGAGTGTTGGTGAGGATGACTCTATGCAACAAATAGTTGTGGCTCCAGGCTCCCAGAACACAAATATGGCAACTACAGATTGATGCTAGACATGGTTTAAAAAGAAAAATCACTTGTTCATAATTTTATTTTGTTTTATTGCTTTACTTTTTTCAAAACAATGCTTGATTAAATCAAAAGATAATGTTAGAGGGCCTCGGAAACAACAGCAAAAAAAAAAACCAACTCAATAGATTTTTTGGTTTTGTTTTAATTTTTGAAGAGAATGTCCTAACTGTATTGTTTGCAATCACTTTTAGATTTTCTCAACAGCAGGAGGGACACAATCAAGTGAAAGATCAGAATTTTGAAAACGTCCTCACAACAACATATCATTCTCCAAGTTTTTGAAAGTGAAAGAAGAAAAAAAAAGATATACAAAATGCAGAAATTGTAGAAACACACTTTCTACAGGATTATTGTCCCAGTCTGTGTATGTTTATGTCCTGTTTTTTTGTCCTCAGGCCAGAAATGGACACGGAGTGGACGTATATTCGTGAGCCCATTGAGACAAACTCCATGGTTCTGAAAGGGTTAATCCCAGAAACCGAGTACCAGTTTGTTGTCAGGTCGGTTAACGTGCACGGAGTTAGCCCACCCAGCCACATCAACAACCCTGTGCGCACTCTCGGTAAGACCCAATGTTGACGTCTGAGTGATGTGACAGCCAGGAAAGCTTCATCTCAGCCTCCTCATTAGCCCAGGTTTGACCACATTTAAAAACAACCCCTGCTTCAGTTTGGCTTCAACAATACACCCACACACAACTAAACAGACTATGTGTACTTTTTGCATCACCAGAGTTACCCTCACAATAAAACATTTACCAACCACAGTGTATAAACCTCAGGGTTAAAGTGGAGACTGTTGCAAGTTTTCTTCCAGCAGTGATACAGCAGCAGAAGGATTTGTTCCTAAATATAATGTTCCTACAGAACTCAACTGCATTCTCAGTCATGATTTGACGGACCCACATTTTCTCCTAAATTGCGTGTGTTTGTGATGTATCACAAGTACAGTGGGGAAAATAAGTCTCTGATACAGCGCCGATTTTAAGTTTTCTCACGTGCAAAGAATGGAGAGGTCTGTAATTTTCATCGTAGGTACACTTCAACTGTGAGAGCCAGAATCTGAGCAAAAAAATCCAGAAAATCACACTGTATGATTTTTAAATAATGAATCTGCATTTTATTGCATGAAATAAGTATTTAATGCAGCAGAAAAATAAACCTGTGTTTACAGTTACAGGTCAGACATTTCCTGTAGTTCTTGACCAGGTTTGCAAACACTGCAGCAGAGATTTTGGGCCACTCCTCCACACAGAACTTCTCCAGATCTTTCAGGTTTCGGAGCTGTCGCTGGGCAACATGGAGTTTCAGCTCCCTCCAAAGATTTTGTATTGGGTTCAGGTCTGAAAACTGGCTCGGCCACTCCAGGACCTTGAAATGCTTCTTATGGAGTCACTCCTTAGTTGCCCTGGCTGTGTGTTTCGGGTCATTGTCATGCTGGAAGACCCAGCTATGACTAGTCTTCAATGCTATTACTGAGGGAAGGACATTGTTGCCCAAAATCTCATACATGGCCCCATCCATCCTCCCCTCAATACGGTGCAGTCGTCTTGTCGGCTTTGCAGAAAAGCGCCCCCAAAGCATGATGTTTCCACTCCCATGCTTCACGGTTGGGCTGGTGTTCTTGGGATTGTACTCATCCTTCTTCTTCCTCCAAACATGGCAAGTGGATTTTCTACCAAAAAGCTCTGTTTTGGTCTCATCTGACCACATGACCATGTGCTGATTTGAGCAGGGTGACCTTTCGTGCGCTGAAGGATTACAATTCATGACGGTGTAGTGTGTTACTAATGGTAACCTTTCTGACTGTGGTCCCAGCTCTCTTCAGGTCATTGACCAGGTCCTTCTGTGTAGTTGTGGGCTGATCCCTCACCTTTCTCATTATCACTGATACTCCATGAGGCGAGATCTTGCGAGGAGCTCCAGACCGAGGGAGATTGACGGTTATCTTGAGTTTGTTCCATTTTCTAATAATTGTGCCAACAGTTGTTGTCTTCTCACCAAGCTGCTTGCCTATTGTCTTGTAGCCCATCCCAGCCTTGTGCAGGTATACAATTTTGCCCTTGGTGTCCTGAGACAGCTCTTTGCTCTTGCCCATGGTGGAATGGTTGGAGTCTAATTGACTGAGTGTGTAGAAAGGTGTCTTTTATACAGGTAATGAGTTCAAATGGATACAATTAATACAAGTTATGAGTGGAGACTAGGAGGACTTCTTAAAGACAAACTTACAGATCTGTGAGAGCCAGAATTCCTGCTGGTTAGCAGGTGATCAAATACTTAATTCATGCAATAAAATGCAAAGTAATTATTTAAAAATCATACAAAGTGATTTTCTGGATTTTTTTAGTTTAGATTCTGTCTCTCACAGTAGAAGTGTACCTATGATAAAAAGTACAGATCTCTCCATTCTTTGTAAGTGGGAAAACTTGCAAAATCAGCCTTGTATCAAATACTCATTTTCCCTATTGTATGTTTGTAATCATTATGACTTATATATATTCTATTGCTTTACAATCAAATATCTATATATAAACTTCAAACATGGTGTGAAAAGGGTTGCATTTTACCCCAAGTGTGATATTTTTTCACGTAATTTTGATTCCTAAACCTAACCAAGCAGCAAGTGAAACAAAACTTTCCTCTAAGAATAATCATCTGGAGTTTGGAGACAGGAACTTCAGTCTTCTGGATAAAAGTTCTGTTTTTTTGATTGATGCCTCAACTTTCTAATGTGGACTTTTTAAACCCCTTTTAAACTGAAACGTTTCTGACTACATCTTTCCACGAGAAAATAGATTTCTCTAAAATAAAAAAAAGAGAGAGAGAGAATTTAATTGCAATTTAATTGTACAGGAACTGAATTTCTGTGAGACAGGGTAGGTTATACAGAAAACCAACACATACAAGGTGGACTTTTATATAAATCACACATTTACTATTTCCACTTACCAGATTTGGTCTAAGTGAAGCTGATTTGGAGTGATTTGAACTGGCATTGCATGAAATTACACGGCATTTGTTTTTTTTCCTGAAATCTT
Source organism: Amphiprion ocellaris (assembly GCF_022539595.1). Lineage (NCBI taxonomy): Eukaryota > Metazoa > Chordata > Actinopteri > Pomacentridae > Amphiprion > Amphiprion ocellaris. Next base: position 27,020,408 of record NC_072771.1, on the reverse strand, counting down.
GCTATTTGTAATGTATTTTTTCCTGAATTTTGGAAATTTTGGTGTTTTTTTTTTCTTATTTTTTGGTCTTTAGGAGACTCACAGAACCTCCTCAAATTATAATATGAATATCGTTAACTTTGGAGTGAATATAAATACAATAAATATTGTGTTTTCTATTCATTCTCACTGGTAAGGTTTTAACACAGAGTGCAGTGAATGTAGGACAGCACCTGGCAGTGTGTCAGTGGGCTTTTGTGACTGGAGCCTTGGATGGTGCAGATGTAGAGCAACAGTCATTTACATTATTATTTTTGATGCTCGTGGGGGGATGGTCAAGACTGATTGATATTAAAACACACAGGCGTTCACACAGGTGTGCGACAGACACACAAATACACAAACTGTGAATGCAGTAATATGTCTAATGGAACAGTGACATTCACATTCATGCATACATCTGTTTGTGAGCACTGTGTGTGTGTGTGTGTGTGTGTGTGTGTGTGTGTGTGTGCACATGAGGATTTAAGAATATGATAACTCTTGAAATTAAACAGCCATGTAAACACAATCACATTATCCAGAGTTAATGTCACCACACAGCTTTACACGCTATGTTAGCTGTCAGGGTAAACTGCTCTGATTGAATTAAGTGTCCTAAGTCCTGACTGTTCTGGGCCGATACAGATACAGAAGGAGAGGTCATGTTAGAAAGATGTTAATAAGAATAATGTCAATGAAAGTCACATGAAATAGGAAGAAATGAGCCAGCTGGAGAGACACAGAGAGACAGACTGACAGAGACGAAGAGATGGGGAAGCGTGGTTTCTCAGCAGGGGATAAAAGCGGGTTACGTCCGAGTCTCATCAGACAGGATTAAGGACGGGATGCCAGACCCCTTCTCTGCCCATCCACACTCCTAATGGATGCACACAATGCACCATTGCTTGAGCGAACAGCAGGGGTGGGCTTGACTGACTGACATACTTTTCTTGTCGCTCTCTCTGTGACAGGTCGTGTGTGTGTGTGTGTGTGTGTGTGTGTGTGTGTGTGTGTGTGTGTGTATGTGTGTGTTTGTGCGTGTGCGTGTGTGTGTGTTCTGGTGGTTAGAAACAGGGAGGTATGGACTGAGGGGGATTGTTACACAACAGCAGATTAGTTTGCTAAGGGTTTTTTGGGCATCTCCCCCCCTCCCTGTATGCCACGACTTGGTATTCAGGATTTAATGTTTTTAGGCTGTGCTAATTAAATCTTGGCATCCATTCAAGCTTAAAAGTCAAGTGTTGTGGACAATATATTTAAAAAATGAATTATTTGAATACATTTTTGGTATCACTCCACAGCAAGACTCCTAGAATATGTTATATTTTTAAAGTTCCAGCATTTGATCTGTTTATACATTTAAGGAGGCAGAAGAGGAAGGAGAGAAGAGGGAGGGGGGTTGTTATGTAAGCTAAGGTTAAGCTTTCTCAGGGTGAGGTGGATGGGAGGGGATATCTTAGGTTGAACATGCACATAACTGTTTTCATAGTTTTTCATGCAGTAGTGTGTAGACAAGAAATCAGGAAAATCTTTGTAATGCTTCAGAAGACATGCAGAATATCAGTATAAAATAGCTTGAATTTTACAGATATACAAAATATGTGATCTTCACTACAGTCATGGAAAAAAAAATTATTAGACCACCCTTGTTTTCTTCTATTTCTTATTCATTTTAAAGCTTGGTACAACTAAAGGTATATTTGTTTGGACGAATATAATGACAGCAACAAAAATAGCTCATGATGGCTTAATTTAAGAGCTGGTTTTCTTGATAATAATCAAAATCACTTAAGTTCTTACATCAAATGCTATAGCATTATACTGCCAAAAACAGTGTTTTTAGGCATTCCATGTTTTCTTTTCTGTCTGTTTTAGTCACATGATACACACAGGAGTTAGTACTTGATTGAATAACCATTGTTTCTGATGACTGCAGCCATGTATCTTGGCATGTTCTCCACCAGCTTCTGACTTTATTCTGCTGTCACAGCAGCCCATTGCTGTTGCACAAATTCAAACAAATTTGCTTTGTTTTTGGGCTTGTGGTTCTCCATTTGATTCATTCCGTTTGATGATTTTCCACATATTTTCAATTGGATTTAGATCTGGTGTTTGGGCAGGCCAAGGCATGGTTCCAATGTTCTGGTTCTCCATCCAGGCTTAAACTGATCTTGCGATGTGTCACGGGGCATTGTCTTGTTGGAAAATCCAGTCATTCAAGGCAGGAAAGAGTTTTCCAGCTGATGGAAGAAGACTGTTTTCAAGAATAGCCCTGTACATGACCTGGTTCATTGGCCCTTCACACAATTGCATTTGCCCTGTTCCACCCAGACTGAAACAACCCCAGATCATCACTAATCCACCCCCATGTTTTACTGTAGGGGCAAGACAGTCTGGTTTGTAGGCTTCTCCAGGCTTCCTCTTAACCAGTAAGTTGGCTGGAGTGGACATCAACTAAAAACTGGATTCATCTCTGAAGAGAACCTTAGCCCAGTCATCAACAGTCCAATCCTTGTGATCCCCAGCAAACAGTAACCAGGCTTTCCTCTGCCTTTTGTTGATGAAGGGCTTCTTCCTGCCCTGTGTGACTTCAGACCAGCTTCAAGAAGTCGGTTTCCAACTGTCCTTGCCGAACAAGTCACATTTCTCCACAGTGCCCACTCATTTTTAAGGTCCCTGGAGGTCTGACAGTGATTCCTGACACAGGAACAGATGAGTACAGGGTCATCTGGTGGGGTAGAAAGACGTTTCCTGCCGTGACCAGCTAGCAGTTTGGTAGTACCATGTTCGGCTTGTTTTTTTCTTGGTGTAATGAATGGGTGTCTTGGAGATCTTCAGTTTTTTCACTACCTGTCTCTCTGAGCTTAAGAATGTCTAATAAGACCTAAAATATTATGTAATCAGCTGCATTTTTGTCGTGCTCATTGCATTCTTCAGGTAATATACCTTTAGTGGGACTAGGTATTGAAATGAGCAAGAAATTGAAGAAAACAAGGATGGTCTAATCATTTTTTCCACGACTGTATATTAATAGAAGATTCAAGTGTTTGTTTCAGTGCTTGCTTTAATAGCCTATCAGATATTGTCTTTAATTTCTGCATTAATCATTTAATAAGTTCATATGCTCAAACACTAATTGCTAACATTGATTAATGTGGCTGATGAAAAAAAAACATCAATTGCAGCAGTAAATTTCATATAGTGTTCATGGTTTTCACTGCCTGGTTTTCTCTTTGCACATTATGAGCTCCCTATGGTGCTTTTCTGTATCGAGGAGACACTTTCCAGTACGTGGTGCAGCAGCCTGGTTACAGACTAACAGGTAGACTCACTGGCAGCTGGATTACTGCTGTCAACTTATCATCATCTTCATCATCATAGTCAGTTAAATGTAATCACATTTGCCACTCCATTATCTTTTGTTACAGGGAAACACTGATAGGCTCCAATTTTACTTCTTCCCAATCAATGTTTTAAATGTAATGCTGGAAGCTTCAAACTGTGCGGAGACATCAGAGAGTCAGATGTCACTCTATTAGCTAACAACCACATCAGCGCAAATACAAACTAAATTTCCTCTACTACCAAACAAGTAAAATGTCAAATAAAGAAACTGGCTCAATAAATCAGTACATATGTAACATGTCTTTTTCTAGAATGTTTAAACCTGACATCGATGAAGTGTGTTTTACATTAATGACCTCTGTGACAGCTTTGATGATGTAAAAGCCAGTTAAGCACTTTTGATTGGTTTCTCTATGACTGTGTGACCTTGAGCCAACAAGGTTGCAACCTTAAATGTCGATTAAAGTGAAAACTGAATGGTGGGAGGTAGGGAGGGACAGCTTTTCAATTCAGTTCAGTGCAGTTCTTTTTAAATAGCACCCATTGGTGGTATAAGTCATAGCCAGGTGAAGACCTTACAATATTATTGAGAGAAACCCAACAAATCTAAAGATTCTCTTTGAGCAGTTCTTTGGCGACAGAGTGAAGAAGAAAAAACTCATCTTTAACAGGAAGAAATGTGCGGTAGAACCAGGTTCAGAGAGGGCAGTCATCTGCCTCCACTGGCTAGGGTGGGGGTAAAGGGGAGAGAGAAGAGACAAACAAATGATACATAAGAGAGTAATACACACTGGGAAGGTCAGTGAGGCCAGTAAATGCAGATCAGAAATGTGTAGCTGCACAGAGATATCTGCAGAGAGAACAAAACACAAACCAGAGGGGAGAGAAGACACAAAGTTAGTGGCATGCAATGGGGCTAAATTAATGTATGAAGAGTGAAAAGGAAGAGAGGACAGAAGAGGAGAGGTGCTGAGTGCATCATGGGAAGTCCCAGAGGAGTTTGATTTAGGGTCAGCTGAGCTAGCCCAAACTTTGTCAAAAGGAATGTCTTAAAGGTAGAGTCTGCCTCCTGAACTCAAACTAGGAGCTGGTGTCACAGAGGGAGGAACCTGATTGCTGAACCTGAGTTCTGCTTTTGGAAATTCTTAGAATCGCAATTAAGCCTCAGCTCTGAGAGCAAAGTGCTCTTTTGGGATAGTATAGCACAATAACGTACAATAACGTAAGACACAATTGAGCAACACACAGTCAACAATAGCAATTCCTGTGGGGTGCACAAGCTCCCGGAAAACCCACAGAATTGGCGCCTTTGACCACACTAAACCCACCACAGAAAATCCCATCATTCTTCAGCCTGCCCTGCAGTCATTATTGTTTGTTGTTTGGGTCATGTTCATTGTCACCAGTGCCCCGGTGTATGTGAAATATCACTGTCATGCATGGTGGTAATACTGCAAATGTAATACAGAGGGAAAGTCCAAACTTGCACCACTGGTGGTCCTGTGTGTAAAATGCCAGTGTTAAATTTTGTGCGGCCTAACCTGTCATATGCTAATTTAAAAAGAAACATGCAGGAAAGGGAACAAAATGATTAAAATGAAGTGTATGCTTATACCATATTTAATAGAGTTGAAGGAATTCAACTGATACACCTGATACAATCCCTTTCTGTCCAAACAGGACACCTTGCCTGACAAGTCGATGACAGTGAATTCATATATAATAAATGAATATATATAATAAATAAATATAATGCAAATTTACTCTACATTTGCAGTGTCACTGCCATATTTCTTGTTTTCTAACAATGTGCATTTGGTGAATTTACCTCATGACTTCGATTTTACCATTCAGCTGTTTGTGGGAATGTTTTTCCTTTCATTTACTGAAGTCATCACGTATTTCTTCGAACAGCATGTTGTAAAGGTCATGTAATACTCATCAATGACATTTATAACAGGTGCATCAGATGTTGGCAGTGGTGATTATGGAAGTTACATCACAGACTCCAGGAACAAAGATGAAGATGGATTTGATATTGACGACTCTGATTATGATATCTTTATTGAAGAGGTGGGTTTAACATGCCAGGGCTGGCTCAAGTTTATTTAGTCTCACAAATATAATTCAAGAAGACATAGAGTTTATATGACCTGTTGAACACAAATAAGTCAAATTGCACCATTATGTTATGTCTAAAATGTTACTCTGTTCATCTTTGTAATTTCTTCTCTGTTTCCTAGTTGAAGCCATTCCCAGGTATCGGTCAGGACAACAGGAAGTCCCAACTCAGATCACATGCTGGTCCACCATCTGGTCGAAACGTTGTTTACCGTATGAACACTATCGCTCCTCCTAATGTTACCACCCCGCCACTTTCAACCACCACCTCCTCCGTCTTACCAGACTTCACAGATCTGGTTTTCTCAGTCACTTCAGAGCGCAGCAGCACTCCTGACACTCCATCTACCACCACACTAACCACCACCAGGTCAGAAAATGTATCTTAAAATTCTAAATTATTAAACTTAAAGACTGTTTAAATAAGAAATCTGGTAAAGTTTGTTAAGTTTTCAGTGAGCAGGCAGTAGTGGCTTACACCTTAAAAGCAGAGGTGGACATTTATAGATGGAAAAAAAAACAGGGAAACAAGGAAGGGGTTTTTAGTTTTTTTTATTTTAGTTTTTTTTTTTTTATCTGAACAAAAGCTCAGTTGTTATTGCGGTTCCTCTTCCTCTTTGACTGCCAGATAGCCATCTCTCCTGGCTATCTGCCTTTTCCTAAAAGCCCCCTACAACTGACTTATTTCTTGCTCTTTAGCTTATTTATTTGATAAAGATAGTGATTGGAGCAGTGAAATGTCACATCAATTGAAGTGGCCAGTCTGGTTGTAATACACAGTGTGTCATTAACTAGAGCAAGTGGTGTCCTAACTACCCCTCTGTTGCATTTGAGTGAAAATTTTGCCTTTTGCTGTCAGAAACCACAGAGGACGAAAAGAATCTCCAAGTGTATCGGTCAATTTAAAATCAAATGTCATCTTTTAATAAACCTGAGTACAGAATGGACAGTGTAGAAAATTCCTGATAAAATTGCAGCAGAAAGTGAAATATAGTAATCAGCTAAAACATTGACCAGTCACTAGTCTTCACAAGATTAAACTAATTAAACCTGCCTGTCTTCCTCCTCAGCATCCCTTTATCCACCACAACAACCACTCCGACCACGTCGCCCTGGAAGGGTGAGGTTCCTCGCGTCTACGATCTGACCTGCGATGATACTGTGTGTCCTCCAGACAGTTTCTGTCTCAGCGATTATGACGGTGGAGGTTCTCGCTGCCACTGTAACCTCGGACGAAGAGGAGACACTTGTGCTGAGGGTGAGAAGCACAGCTGCATTTCTGCTTCACTTTGTATAGATTTTTTAGTGAGTGAGGTTAAAAAGAAGATTTAAAACAAAACTGCTGGCTTACGCTCACTCACGGAAAAGGATGTGATAAGGTAGTTCTTCATTAAAGCTGCAAATATGCGACGCTTCTAGCTTCCAGTCCACCAGCACTGCTACTGTAAATGTATCGTGATTTAATCCTTTCTTCTTTTTCAGTGGTGTCTGTGAACTTTCCCAGGTTCTATGGTTACTCTCATATGACCTTTGAACCCTTGAAAAACTCTTACCAGACCTTTCAGATCACTTTGGAGTTCAAGGTAAGACATTGTCTTTTTTTTTTAAAAACGTAGTTTTTTTTTATCTTGTCAGTGATAAAACGTCTTTGAGACAGTTTCTGTCTGGTGCAGACAGACTCTGAGGATGGCTTGCTGCTGTACTGTGGAGAGAATGAACATGGCCGTGGAGATTTTACCTCTTTGGCTCTGGTTCGAGGCAAACTTCACTACAGGTGCGGAAGACAGCGACTCGTACTCTGCACGCACAACATGTATCGCTTATCGGTTTAAATTCTCAAAGGTGTGGCAGAGAAATTATTAGTAGCTACCTACCAACGGCCAAGTCAAAAACATAAATCATGCTTCAGTACAATTTTAGATATAACATACCATTGCTTAAAAGAAACCAAACCAAAACACGGGGTTTTATAAAAATGAAGCACTTAAGGAGCACAGCTTGCAATTATTTAAAATCATTACAATAAAAAAAATCTAAATATTAACATGAAACTGGTAGGATTTAATTGTGTTTTGATGCTTTGCTACAGAACATAACTGCACAGTAGACAAAACTTTCCAACTTGAATCATTCGAAGCACCATTTATCTCCAGTGAAATGCCACAATGCAGAGTATACATATAATACGTGAATATATTTTTTAAATATGTTTAAAAGAATAGTGTAGCATTTTAGAAAGTACCATAATTGCTTCATTGCTGAGAGTTAGATGATTGGGGATATCTGTTCATTAAATATGAAGCCAGGGTTTGCCTGGAGACAGGAACAAACAGCTAACCTCACTCTCTTTAAAGGTGACAATCCACCTCACACTGTCTCTAAAACTGACTGATTAACATGCCGTAGCCTCGTTAATTTAATCTGAACAAAAGCTGAAATATAAATACAGCTGTGTTTAGTTATAACAAGATAACAGGCAGACGGATTTTGTTGCCTGGCTAGCAGTTTCTATCGGTTTCCCGTCTTTGTGCTAAGCCAGCCTGTAGTCTCATATTTACCATCTCAGTGTGAGAAAATAAAAAAGTGCAATCATCAAAATGTCATAGCCCTTTAATGAAAAACATTAAAAGGGAAATTAGAGTTAAAGACCTTAAGAATGCATTTATGTGAGGCTTTTCCATGACAGTAGCTGTAACAGTTCCCTGTTTGATTTTTCTCTGTGCAGGTTTAACTGCGGTACTGGAGCAGCTCAGATAGTCAGCGAGAGTCGTATTGTTGTCGGTCAGTGGCACACAGTGACTGTGTTCAGAGATGGCATGAGTGGTTGGCTCCGTATGGACAACGACACCCCCATATCTGGACGCTCACAGGTAACATTATCATACAGAAGATAAAGGGTTTCATATGCATATTGCTATAGTACAACATTTACATTTTTAAATTAAAATAGTGATTTAGAGCATATTAATGAGACTGGTTTTAACAGTATTGGCTTTCCAAGGATCAGATTTGAGTGTGTTCGCAGAGGCTGAAGCTGATGTACATTTTGTTCTCTTTCAGGGTCAGTACACCAAGATAACTTTCCGCTCCCCGCTGTATGTGGGTGGATCCCCGAGTGCTTATTGGCTGGTCAGAGCAACGGGGACAAACCGTGGTTTTATTGGCTGCATTCAGAGTCTGACCATCAACAACAAGGCTACAGACATCAGGCCCTGGCCTCTGGGCAAAGCTCTGAGTGGGGCCGATATAGGTGAGGAAACATATAAGATGTACAAAAGTTTGTGTAATGAATGTCATTTTTCTTTTGCCACTGGAACATGACTCTTATTCGTGTCACCCAGATAAACACTGAGCAGCAATTTTAGAGTTATACCCCAGTTCTGACTTTCATAAATTCATAATTGTAGTCATCAGAGTCTTCAGTTGGACTTGGATGGCAATATTTGCTCAGTACACAGCCTAGTGCTAATGTTGTTTCACTGTAGTTCAAAGAAATGAGAGCAAACAAGTACATACTGTATAATTACAGCTAGCATTCATTGGTTAAAGTGTGTGAAAAAACAAAAAAAGGCAAGCAAACATGTTAATATAAGAAAAGAAATGTTTGCCAATTTAGATGCTTTTTCCTCAAAATAACAAGGAGCAGAGAGCAGAATTTTAGATGACTCACAGAGGCTTTCAAAACATGTTTTTATGAATGTGGTCAGAATATTGACATTAAAGTGAAAATTGAATTAACCTGAATTTCGAACCATTGATGCAGGTAATTAAATTTATCCTGAAAACAACTAGATAAAGCTCTTTCTCATGCAGCAGTTACATCACCCTGGCCCTGGGGATGAAGGGTTGGTCTTCATCCACAAATTAAATTTTTTTAAATTGCGCATGTTTTGTGACAAGTTGCAGCTATTACATGTCTTTAAATTGTCTGTTGGTTTTCATAATGTTCTCAACAATCCTTTTTTACCTGGTGTGTGGAATAACAGTTTCACACACATTATAATTTCCGCTCAAACATTAGATTTAATGTGTACAAAAGTAGCTCTTTGCACATCGATTTCATTAGACAGCTACGCAGAAGAGGGATGAACGGATCACAAGTTTCAAACTGCCTCTCTCTCCTGAAAAATATTTTCAGCTGGGGTGTTTTTCTGCTTGACCTTCATATGCCATCTTAAATATTTAATAAATGTATTCCTACAGGTTCATTAGTAAATTCAAACAGCAACATTCTGGGTGTGCGTAAGTTTTGGAAGTACAGTTCAACCGTATGAGATTTTAGGCACTCATTTTGTAGTAATCTGTCAATTTAATGTAAACAATATTGAACTAGGCTATATATATTGTAACATTTACTGTTTTGCTTTTCTAACTTCTTTGGACTTGTATATATTTGGTATTCATGTCTTCAATAGTTCATAGGGAATGTGAATAGTGCAGACTTACAACCGCTCCCTATTTAAGATCGTTTCCCTTAGTCAAAAACCATTTTCCTGATAAAAATCTCACACCAAAAGGCTGCAAATAAATGTATTTTTGCAATTTCTTTTACGGATACACCCCTTTCTTGGATTATACATAAGTAATAAAAAGTGGCCATTGAAGCGGCATTTGTTTTGTAAATTTTTGCACTTTTTTTTTCAGTTATCTCTATAGACACATAAGCTGATTCTGTCCTCATGTCCCAGGTGAGTGCAGCGACAGTGTGTGCGATCTAGTCAGCTGCACCAACGGCGGCGTCTGCTTTGCAAACCGTGCTGATGGCTACATCTGCTTGTGTCCGCTCGGCTTCAGAGGAGCACTTTGCGAAGAGAGTGAGTCAACTCCACTTTGCTTTTTTCCACACCTGCACACAGAACACACACATCTTATTTACGAGGAACAGTTGTGTAAGTAGAAAATAAAAATCACTTTGTGGTTTCTTCTTACATGTTTTCTTCTTGGCACATATTGTCACATAGATCTTTTAAGGTAATTACTCAACAGTTGAAAGCAATATGAAGAAAATTGGTTAAGATGAGGATTATTATTTCTTATATGGAGGCAGAAGGATTGATTACCTGTCAGACCAGCTTTCACACAATATAACCGTCCGCTTTTTCTCCTCGCTCTCATGTCCTTTCTCCTGATTTTCTTCTGTTCTCACTGCCTTCTTCTTTTTCCTCTTCTTCACTCTTAATCACCTTCATGCTGGCTCCTCTTCTTTTTCTTTGTGACTGCCTGTTATTTTCTCGTGTCCTCTCTCCGATTCCTCAGGTTTCTCACTGTCCTCGCCACTCTTCAATGAAACAGTGTTTTCGTACGCCGTCATCCCTTGGCCTCAGTCCTCTCAGAGTTATCTGTCCTTTATGGAGTTTGAGGTGACATTTCGGCCGTCGCTGCCTGACGGGGTTCTGCTGTACAGCGATGACTCAGGGAGTGGAGATTTTCTGGCTATAAACCTGGCGGACAGATATGTAGAGTTCAGGTTTGACTGCGGCTCTGGAGGAGCTGTAATAAGGTACTCAGAAGATCCAATCTGAATCCGTTCTGTGTTTCTTTCATTTTCCTTTTGCTTTTATATTTTCTAACTAGACTGTCCAACACTAACTGTGTCATGATCCGTGCTGCAGGAGTGAGGAGCAGATCAGTCTGGACTCATGGCATGAGCTGAGAGTATCTCGCACAGCAAAGAGTGGCATCCTGCAGGTGGATAGCCAGAGGCCGATGGAAGGAATTGCTGAGGTATTTTAAATCCATATGTGTTGTTTGAAAACTGTATTATGACGTTTTTTAAGATGACAGATAAACTTCACAGAAAAGGCAACAACAGAGCCTTCACACATACCCATTTGCTGCTGAGAGCTACACAGGTAATTTTTGTGTACTTATACTTTCAGCCAAAGCAATGTGGCTGTCCTTTCAAAGTCACCTTTTGAATGTAAAACACTTACTCATCTTTTAGCTCTGCTTTGGTCCTCTAACTCCGGAAAAAATGTCATATTCCCCTGTGCTCATCTATCTTAAGTGATAGATAAGCCTTTTTTAATCCCACAGTGGGGAAATTTGCAGTATTACAGTAGCAAAGGGGGGTAGTGCAAATATGTAAGGAACATCAGTAGAAAATTATTATAAACAAGAAATATACATACATAAGTACTGGTAGTATTGTACAGATTCTTCCACAGACATTCACATATTGCACAGATTCCTCCGTATATGGAAAATAAGATATTGCACATATGTACTGTAAATTTGAAAAACAGTGTCATTGCACAGATTCTTCCATGAGGAGAGATCCTGATATTGCACAGATTCTTGGAAGAAATCGAAAACCTTCGTAATGTACATGTTCGTATATGTTGTTGTTGCCTTGCAGTGACTTCATGAAAACTCACTGACAGTTCTGACCTTTTAATATCATCATGTTCTCACCCCATATAGCAGCAAACACAGTTTTTACTGTGAGTTTCTATGATGAAAATGGGAAAAATTTTGGCATTGTATGATTTGTTGTTTCTTCATCTTCCATGAGTTAACTTGATTAAAACACAAAGTGCATTGGGAGTGGAAATTATGCTATCCTTGAATAAATACATGATTTCTTAACCAAGACAAGAATTATATTATGGGCAAACATGTTCATTTTTATGGAATAACTAGATCTTTCTCTCAATGGTTGACATAATTAATCTCTGCCGTATTTACTTTGCAGGGTGCTTTCACTCAGATCAACTGCAGCTCACCTCTGTATATTGGTGGAGTGCCAGAATACGATAAAACCAAGAGGACAGCAGGTGTAAAGAAGCCCTTCACTGGAATTATTCAGAAGGTAAAAGCTTCTACACAGTCTAACATCAGTATTTAGATATAATGTTAGTGTTTTGTGATACACTTATTACACAAAGATCATTGCTTATTAATTTAACTTCAAGTCCACCTCAGTACATCTTTCAGTTGCACAAGTCAACAGCCTAAATATAACCATAAATAATCAGCATATATACTGTACACCAGGGGGGGGAAAAATCTAGTCCTGCAGAATTGTTCCTTTTTTGCTTGCAATTTCTCTTCATATTTTTGAAATATACAAAAATGACATTAACATTACAACTATAGACTGTAAATTTGCATGCATAATCTAAAATAACCTGTAGCTTTGACAGCCATAGAAAATATTTTATTTTATTTTAATTACATTTTGGGGGGATGATTACAATTTTTGACGTGTTTTCATTTTAGTCCTGCCCTGCTGTAAATACTTTTTTAAAATTAGATACAGTTAGTGATGATTAACAGAAAAATAAGTATTGGATTTTACAATTTTCACAGATCTGTTTGTTAAATGAGCAATATCTATAATCTAATTACAGACCTTTCACAACAAAAAAGTTGATAGATAGATAGATAGATAGATAGATAGACTTTATTATTCATCCCCTTGGGTAAATTCATGATATTTATTATAGCTATATCTACAAATATATCTTCATCATGACAATATAACAAGAAAAAAAGCCAAAAAGTACACATCATCTCACATAAAAGGCAAGAAAGTATATTTTACTGTATTTTTATGGGATCATTATGTTCCATTACTTTACAGTTTGGTCTTTTTTTCACTCTTTGCTGGTGGAGTTTTGCTGTTTTCTTTACAGGAACAGGTTCTTGTAACAATAACCTGTTTGACTTTTCACCTTCATTTTCTCTTCCTCTTTCTTGTCCTCATCTCTGTCTGTTGCGTTTTCCCTCCCCAGCTGATACTCAATGACCGGACCATCCCGATAACAACTGGCTCCGCTGGTGGAGTTAATGTAGCAAATTCAGTGCATCCATGTGTGGAAAGTCCCTGTGCCAATGGAGGGACCTGCAGGCCCAAGTGGGATGGATATGAGTGTGACTGCCCTCTAGGGTATGACGGGAGGCACTGCCAGAAAGGTCAGTTGCTGTAAGAATGACTCTCCTTCATATGAAATGCCTCCGTTTTAGTGTCATTTTTCTTTGTAGTCAGTAAACACTGTTATGGATTTTAAAAGAGTGCATGTTTAGTGATTTTCGCTCAGACAATTACCTGCACAAAGGTTTAGAGGAGTCTGGTAGCAGAGCATTTCTCATTTTGTTGCACTGCGATTAGAGAATGTCAGACATCAAATGGCATCACATGACTGAAAGGAATGTTTTGTTCACACGATGTTTATAAAAAGAGAAAAAAATTAGGATACTTGTGAAGATTAAGAATAAATATAATTCTTTTGTACAATAAACAACATCTAAGACACACTAAGTGGTTTCTGCATTTAGCAAAGAAGAGGAGCCTAAGTTGTAATGCATTAAGTTTGTGTTCAATACTTTATCTTTTAACCTTTGGCATGATCTCCCCTCTGTATTTGGAAAATGTGTTTGTTTCTCATGTAATTTCATGTAAAATAATATTTTGGACAACCTGTCTTCTCTTATTTAATGCTTCCATTGAACAGAGTGTGGGAATTACTGTTTGAACAGTAAGTTTTCTTCTGTGAATTCACAAATCTGATAGTAACAACCTGTACATTATAATAATCTATTGTTACATCTGGAAATGCACAGTCATTTGTCCTTTTAGTATATTTCTCCATATAAAATAAAAATTGTCCTCTAGCTCAGCTGTAGACTTTAGTTAAATGCTGTTGCTGCCACCTTGTGATGGGATGAAATTATATTTTTTTTCTGCCCAGCTGTGACTGAAGCCATAGAGATTCCACAATTCATTGGCCGAAGTTACTTGACTTATGACAACAGAGATATCCTGAAAAGGTTGGTAGTGTCGCGTTTAAATTAACGCACTTGATATGTTAAATTACTCTCATACTGATTCTTAATTGCATGATAAGAACATTCTGTACACGCAAAATAAAAAGTATACGCATACACACTTGCTAAGTACATTTTGTTTGCTGAGAAGAAAAGGCAAAAAAATAATGAATTGTGTTCTTTATTGTTACAAGAGTAACATATATTGTGATGTTCTTGCATTACTTGTCCAGCATGAATATTTTCCTATTTTTTTCAGAGTGTCTGGATCCAGGACAAACCTTTTCATGCGTTTTAAGAGCACGGCGAAAGATGGCTTGTTGCTCTGGCGAGGAGACAGTCCAATGAGACCCAACAGCGACTTCCTCTCCTTGGGGCTTCAGGATGGTGCTCTAATCTTTAGGTGTTTATTTGTTTGTGTAAAATATGAAGGACAGCATGGTGTAAGCTTATAACCATTCTTATTGAAATATATCTAAGTTATAATGAAACTTTTATAGTCAAAGTGTGAATTCTTTGTGGTTTCTCTTGTGGGAGTAGGTAGGGAGAGTTCAAGCTCCCAGTAGTGGCAGAGCTAAAATATGACACAGTGTCCGAGGCAAGATCATGACCTCAAAAAGAACCAGGATTTATCTGGGCTGTACCACACAAATGTGAATCCACTGCACCTGCTGCAAGCTAAATTCCTCATATGCATTTCTGTCTTGTTCTAGTTATAACCTGGGCAGCGGTGTGGCTAACGTTGTTGTCAACGGGACTTTTAGTGACGGAAAATGGCACAGAGTCAAAGCTGTGAGGTAAGCTCTAAAAAGTTCTCTTTGTTAGGAAATTCTGTGAAAGAGATGTTGCAACACATCTGACACTATGGTTTGCTTTCATTTGTCTTTACAATGACACCAAACCTCAACACTGACATATAGTACCTTAGTAGCACCTCATAAAGGGGATATGGCGAGCATGTTAGCAAATGGTTGTATATTTACGCACCTAGTAGACATAAGGCAACATCTGAGTTCTATGAATTCAATGAAAAATTGTAAAGTTGCCATAAAACCAAAGTATATTTATGTATTCATACAATAATTAATAATATACACCCAAAGCAGTTCCTGGAATTTCTTTTTGGTTTGTTTTGTGACACTTTCACTCACTGTGATGTATGACAAAGTTACGATGCCATAAATCCCCCCCAAAAGAAAAAAAAACATACTTGAATATCTTTGATTATTTATTTTTCAAAATTTAAAAAAAAAAAAAAAAAAAACTCAATGTATACAACATTTTTCCAAATGCCCACAGGTGTTACCAATGCTGAAAAAAATAGTGACTCTACACACTATAGATATTTTTGTATTTACATTTTTAATTTCTTCCCATTCTTTTCTTCTAGCTGCTCTGTGTAAACACAGCCTGCAGTTCAGTCCTAGTCCAAGTTCAACTTAAAGGAGAATTCATTTTGTCTCCTGCAGTACTTTATCAAAACCACATAAATTTTCAATCCATTTGAAAAATAGAAAACTCAAGGACAACCTTTAGAGGATTTAATTGTTTTAACATAACAGAAAGTTTACCATGTTGTTGATGTTCATGATTATCACATATCTGTTCAGGGATGGTCAGTCTGGGAAGCTAACTGTTGATGACTATGGAGCAAAGACGGGCAGGTCACCTGGCAAGATGAGACAACTTAACATCAATGGACCTTTATATGTCGGTAGGTGGACTCACATCTCACAATCCCATTAAGTACAGTTTACTGTATATAATGTAAATCAATGCATAATTTTCACGTCTGCTTTTTGATCTTCTTCTACTGCTTTCTTTATATTCTTCACCTGAAGGTGGCATGAAAGAAATAGCTCTTCACACAAACAGACAATACATTGGAGGCCTGGTGGGCTGCGTGTCCCACTTGACACTCTCCACTGACTATCACTTAGCACTGGTGGAGGACGCTGCTGATGGCAAGAACATCAACACCTGCTCCAACTAGAGAACTGCTTCAACACAACAAGGTCCACTTTCAGCACCATTTACCATCTGGACCATCAGACTTGCCAGCACTAAATCAGTAAGAACAAAGAAGGGTTTTTTTTTGTTGTTAAATATACTAATTCAGACCTAACGTGATTTTAAACTCAAACTGGAAAAAAAAAAATACAACAATGTTGTCTGAGTTGCAAGAAGTGTAAATTGTTTCACCTGCCAACTTGTAAGGTTTACAGTTATTGTTAACGTGATGAATTCCTCTGGATTAACAGCTTCGAGTTGTGGCTGCAGCAAACAGGACCACAAGTCATCAGAGGATATTATAAAGCACAAGTACTCTGTGAAAGGAGAGAAAAAGCTTAGCATTGTGAGTGTATTGAGAGTCTTGAATAACCTTCTGAAGGACTTTTTCATGGGGTGATTCCAATTGTATCTTTATTTTTTCTACTGTAAATCCTCATTTGATTGCTGGAAGAACCAAGTGATCCAAGAGATCAAGACTCATCACGAACCTGAACTAGAGCAGCTAGCAGAGATAAACTTCTTTATAGAGGATTTTTGGTTTTGGCCCTAGAAGATTTTTGTTGTTTTTTGTTGTTTCCGTGGCATTTGTATTCTTGTTTGTGATGTGTTATCAGTCTGTAGACAGATACTTTTTCTAAAGTCTGATTGATGTCAGTTTTTTAAAGGCGTCTAGTTTGCAAGGGTAAAGATGTCAGGTGCACAAAGTATTTGTTTGTTTTTACCTTCTTTAGTTTGCTCTCAGATGTTAGTCACATGGAAGTCTGATGTTGACACGGTGAAGGAGTCCAAATCCTGAAGAAACTATGCATGACAGTCTTTTACTGTCATCTGAAATGAACCACAACACCGTGGACTTCAGCCTCTAAGTTGAGTTGCTTTGTATCTCTTGTTTTCACATGAGAAAAAAACAAAAACAAAAAAGGAACATGATTTCTCCTATTTGATCATTTGATTTCCTCGTATGCTTCAGTTTTATCCCCTAAAGTGGGCATTTTGCAAATGTTCTATCTAAATTTTTATGAAATATTTGTCATTTTATTTCTGTTGGCCCCAAAAAACTATTATCCAAATAAGATGGTTTTACCAATGAGAGTTTGAATTTACGACAAATCCAGTAACAATTTAAACACCTTATATGTCTGAACAGCATTTCAAAAGAGGTGCATTCAATGAAATATACTATGTAAATGTGGATTGTGAATGGATGATCACATTGTTCCTCCACTGTATAAAATGTAGTAAGTACTGACTAAATTTGAAACGTGGTAGAAAACTGACTGTAGACTGTAGTAAAATGCTGTGATCTGTGTCAGCATATGTGTCTGAAGGTCCATTTAAAGCTGTAGGTTGATGCTTACTGCTAACTGTGAGGGCAAATAATGCAAATTTGTGCAGAGGCCTGACCTGTGTGGAGTTAAAATGAGAAGCAGGAACAAGCCTGACTGAGAGCACATACAAACAAAGCATACGGAAGCCTTAATATTCCCTTTAAATAATCCCCTCAGACTTAAAATTAACGCTCCTAAAGAGGAGTATCAAGGTGCACCATTTGTTATGATAAAAGACTGATTGTAGGTATTTGGAATATGTATATTTCCAGGCTTGCAGTCTCTCGCCATTAAACGATGATGAAATATGTAAATCGAGCTGAATTAAAAAATCTGCCATTTGCATCATGTATTATGTAAATGGTACACTGTAACAGCTGCCTGTCAGTGAGTAGACAATTAATGCTAATTTAACAGCCTGCTGATTAAATACCTTGCTGGACAAAGTTTTGTTCTGGTTTATAATGAATGGTAGTGCTTGATTGACATTTTATTCAGGGAATGGACTCAGTTCAAACATCAAAAAGGGCTTGTTTAGGTTTATAAACCACTTCATATAGTAGCTATTGTGCTTGAAGTTTCATCCCAATCATTCTGTGTATTTTCCACATCAGTCTACAATTACATGAATGAATGAATTACTTGGGTTTTTTTCTATAATTAGCCCATTATGTCTGTAATTATGCCTAGCTTGCATGCTTACAGGACACCTTGGATTCATACAAGCTAGGACCACAGTGCTGCTTAGACATTTTCAAACAACAAAGATCAAAACTAAGAAACAATTCAACCTACTTCTCCAATCTGATCTTCGGACCAACACAGAATTCAAAAATCACTGCAAATAAATAGATATACGCTATATTGTACCTAGAAAAATCAGAGTAAATACCAAATAAACACTGCATTTTGCCTTTCGTTTTTCAATTTTTCAAGATAAAGTTGGCAAAAAGTGCATCAATGTTCAACAACTATTCCAGATTTTCATAATTTCTGCAACAGTTTATTTCAGTTAGGCAAAATTTTTCCAGCTCTCTTCAAATCATTGTAATTTGCACAGCTCACATAATCAGTTTTCCTACTGAAAATTTATTCAGTGAGCTACACTTAATGGAGGAATCGGAAGAATGCCACAAATAAAGATTATAGTTTCAGTCAAACACCAGAATTGGAGCAAAATAAACTGTTTCTGCCTCATATGGTCACACAGGAGAGACAGCGCTGTTTTATGCACAAAGATAGAAATGTAGATTACAAAACAGCCACAGCTGATTTGTCACAGTTGACAAATCACAAGGATCAGCAACAAGAAAGCTTCAGAATTCATTCAGCAGACATGAACAAAGCTCTGGCAAAAAGATTGTATTTCCCAGAACATGAAAACAATGACAACAGGGAAACATTATCTCAACACGTAAGACTGGAATTCATGGAGGCAAGCTTGTAAATGATCTTGTTTGTCTTTACTTAACCACAGCTTAGTCACAGGTCATTTTAGATTCAGTCTACCTATTTTGAAATATTGGAAACACAGCAAGAAAACCTCAAAAACTCAGACAGCAGTTTGGAACCCAAGAAAGTGGATTTTGTGCCACACTATAATGAAATTTTAAACTGCAGCAGACATAAAGCCACAGAAATGCATTGCTCAGTATAGGGATGGTCTTCACACAAATAATTTATTGTATTGTTAAACCATGTCATTACTGGACAAGAGTCTGTAGGGCATTTCAGTCACAAGCCACGACACAAGGTATGACTATTTCAGGCGGTTCTGGTTGTTTTGTGACATCTTTGTGGCTGCAGCATTGTTCTGTTGTGCTTTGAAAATAGGCCAATTTGATGCAAAACAGCCTGTAGTAAGTATTTATCCACAACACAAGCAGACAAACTATGAGTTTTAAGTATTTTACCTCTGTATACATGAAGACTAACAGTGCAAAGAGAAGGCAGAAGAAAATGAGTTTTGTGTTTGGGGAAAATCGTAGATGTGTGTTATTTTTCACTTGATTAAATTCCTTATAACACCCTTTGTTCGTAATTATAGCTCAAAATAGTTGCTACATAGCGATATTAGATGTAATTTGGCAATCTATCTAGACTCTGATGAATCCAGATCCAGATAATGTGTATCCCCTGATCAATATTCATTTATGGTTTGACACAAAGAAGGACATTGTCTCGCTTCAATTCAACACACAGCTCCATTATATTAATGTAACTCCATCTCTGATTAAAATTCTCTGTGTGGCGTAAGCTGCTAATGGCCAGCCTACATCTGGCTTCCCCTTCCTGCAGCTTAAGCAACACGTCTTGGCTCCTCTTCACTTCACACTGGCAATCGGATTGTTTGGTTGCTGTTGTTGTGTCCTGTCACATATTACCTAAACACTGGCAACAACGCACAATTGTTTCCCCACTTCTAACTCCCACTGTGAGCTCAATATTTCCAGCATGGCATATTTTTTTCTTTGCCTGGAACAAATCTTACATAAAAACTCACAGTCAAATGAAGCCAAGAGCAGTAGCAACTAGAACGAAGCAGTTTCATTTATTTGAAACCATTTGGCCATATTGAGGTCATCCACATATTATCACAGTTTGAGGTTAAAGGTAACCTGTGCAATGTTTCTTTAAATCTGCATTCACTTGTGAAAATGTCCAAGAATAATGAGTAATGGGCTATAATTAGTTTTGTAAATCTTGTAATGCTGTACTTTACCTTTTTATCAATGCAGTTACCATTAATATTGACTTAAATACCATAACAAATCATATTAGAGGAGCATTTGAACACCATCCTGCTCTAGTTGCAGCACTTTTAGATGGTTAGCTCACCCACATTACAGAAAAACTTATGGTTATGTATTCCTGATGTTCCCAGCCAAAAACAGAATTGACTGTGTGAAAGGAAGGATAAACACCATTTAGTCCTGCCAAATAGGGATTTGTCTTAGTTTAATATTAATACCACAAAATTGAAATGGAAGAGACAATGTTATCATCCTGGCATTTTCTTCCCTGATTTATTCTCATATTAATAAGTTCTCTTCTTTTTACTTCCAACATTCTCACTTCTTAAAAACTTTCCCAATTTAAAAAAAGTAAACAGATTTTTTAAAAGCCATACGGAGAACAGAACACTCTGTTAGAAACCCACTGTGCTATGATGGTGCATGAGTAATGAATTAGTTAGTGTGCACCTGATCAATAATTCAGTAATCAGCTGGAACAAAACATTATCGTTCAATGCAGTAAGAAGTGAATCTGGGGAAGAAGAAAAAAGGACGTTGGTCTCTGCTATAATGCTTCTTAAAGAGTCGTTTTAAATTATATATCCCATGATAAATGATGAAAGAGTACAGTCCGTCTTCTCAGTGGAATGCAAATTCTAACAGGCGCCACAGAGAACATGCCATTGTCAGGTAAGTGTCAGACCCACAGATTTAGATTAGAAACTCATCCTGCCTCTCGATGTCAAGTTTGCACCAGACATTCTTTCATGTGCAAAATAAAAACAAAAAAAGAACTTTCATTATGTAATTCACCAAATCCTTTTTAAGAGAAAAGAGATTAAACAAGTTTTAAGTAGACATAGTGGAATACAATCAACTCTTGTCATGTCCCAGTCAGAAACACAAATGAGAGACTAATCCTTTAAGCACAAAGATTAAACATGTGCATAAACTGAAAAAAAAAAGTTTTTATTTTCTCTATTTTTTTCCTGATAAGTACTAAAGGAGATGTTTATGATATACTGAGATGAAATTAAGAGTGGCATTATTCAGGCTTGAAGCATGAATGAATGAATGAATGAATGAGACTTGTCAGAAAACTGACCAGTAAAGCCTGAAATTCACAATGTTTGAATGAATGAATACAGTGTGAACATAGAAACACGGAGACCAACTTAAATGGTTGTCATTATACAAAATCCAATTTACAGTTGTGCTCATAAGTTTACATACCCTGGCAGAATTTATGATTTTTGGCCATTTTTCAGAGAATATGAATGATAACGCAAAAACCTTTCTTTCACTCATGGTTAGTGTTGTGCTATAGTTTTTTATTATCAAACAACTGTGTTTATTCTTTTTAAATTATAATGACAATAGAAAGTACCCAAATGGCCCTGATCAAAAGTTTACATACCCTGGAGGTTTGGCCTGATAACAGGCACACAAGTTGACACAAACGGGTTTGAATGGCTACTAAAGGTAACCATCCTCACCTGTGATCTATTTGCTTGTAATCAGTGTGTGTGTATAAAAGGTCTGTGAGTTTCTGGGCTCTTGACAGGCCCTTCATCTTTCATCCAGTGCTGCACTGACGTTTCTGGCTTCTAAATCATGGGGAAAGCAACAGAATTGTCAAAGGATCTGCGGGAAAAGGTAATTGAACTGTATAAAACAGGAAAGGGATATAAAAAGATATCCAAGGATCTGAAAATGCCTATCAGCAGTGTTCAAACATTAATTAAGAAGTGGAAACTGAGAGATTCTGTTGAAACCAAACCACGGTCAGGTAGACCAACAAAAATTTCAGCCACTGCTGCCAGAAAAATTGCTCAGGATGCAAAGAAAAACCCACAAATAACTTCAGCTGAAATACAGGAGTCTCTGAAAAACACTGGTGTGGCTGTTTCAAGATGCACAATAAGGAGGCACTTGAACAAAAATGGGCTCCATGGTCGAGTCGCCAGAAGAAAGCCGTTACTACGCAAATGCCACAAAGCATCCCGCTTACAATATGCCAAACAGCACAGAGACAAGCCTCAAAACTTCTTGAACAAAGCCATTTGAAGTGATGAGACCAAAATTGAACTTTTTGGCCACAACCATAAACGTTACATTTGGAGAGGAGTAAACAAGGCCTATAATGAGAAGTACACAATCCATACTGTGAAACACGGAGGTGGATCGCTGATGTTTTGGGGATGTGTGAGCTACAGAGGCACAGGAAACAAGATGAATGCAGCATGTTATCAGAAAATACTGGAGGAAAACTTGCACTCATCAGCCAGGAAGCTGCGCATGGGACATACTTGGACGTTCCAACATGACAACGATCCAAAGCACAAGGCCAAGTCTACCTGTCAGTGGCTACAACAGAATAAAGTAAAGGTTCTGGAGTGACCATCTCAGTCTCCTGACCTCAATATCATTGAGCCACTCTGGGGAGATCTCAAATGTGCAGATCATGCAAGACAGCCCAGGAATTTACAGGAACTGGAGGCTTTTTGCCAAGAAGAATGGGCAGCTTTACCATCTGACAAAATAAAGACCCTCATCTACAACCACCACAAAAGACTTCAAGCTGTCATTGATGTTAAAGGGGGGAATACACGGTATTAAGAACTGGGGTATGTAAACTTTTGATCAGGGTCATTTGAGTAGTTTCTGTCATTATGGTTTTAAAAAAGAAAACAAACAGTTTCTTTGAAAATAAATGGCTTCACCCGACCACTAACCAGGAGTGAAAGAAAAGTTTTGGTTTTATCATTTATATTCTCTGAAAAACGACCAAGAAATCATAAATTCTGCCAGAGTATGTAAACTTATGAGCACAACTGTACATAGTTTTAAAGTAAAACTATGAACAATGTGTGTTCTACAGTCCCACAAAATATGACAAGCATCCATTCCATTAATTCTTTCTTCCTCTATGGACTAGAAGGTGCATCTGCTCCCAGCCAGCTCCTCGTGCTCTTCTACCAACTCTACAGAGTCGATGCAGAGGTGTGCTGCAGCCCCCTTTGCAAAATTATCAGACTTATGAAGCCAAACCTTTAAAAAGAAGGAGGGTGGGGAGGAGCGGGTGAATTGTGCATCTTTAGAGGTCTTTGCCACAAATTTGCTTAAATGTGATCATGACCAAGAAATAGCACAGAATCTTAAACATTTTTTCTTAATGCAACTCCTTGTGTTTTTAATTTTTATTTTTTTTTTTTTAAATTTTCCAATTGTTTTCAGGTTTGATTGAGGTTCTAATCAATCTTTCATGTGGTCTCACGCCTTAATTTTGCCCCAAAACACTAAAATATCACATATTCTTTTCAAGAAATCACAAAGCCATTCATTTGAAATGCATTCTTCATGGTTCAAGAAGTGATCACTAGAGATAATTTTAATGTTTTGGTTGCATGACTCAGCAACAGTATTTTTTTTAAAAAAGCTCATCTCTCGGCTCAGCTCTGTGTTTAACCAGATGGCACTTCACAAGCAGTGAAAAAGCTTCTTATTCGGCCTAATGGAGCTGTTGTTGCCTGGTTTGTTTGTGCTACAAGTGCTCTGTTTTGTTTCTGGCTATCCATCTGGTGCTCCCACTGGTGCCTGTGAGGATTTTACCTCAACCTTCTCCAACATCCTACACTGTTCTCACCAACAGCAAGACATTTGAGCCGGGCAAACCCATCACAGGTAAGATACCCAAAATTACATTTAGAGATAAACAATGATGGATCTGACATCCCATAATAAACTTCCATTTGTTTTTCTGCGAGATGTCACAAAGCAACCATATAATTTTCAAAATTCAAAATATTCAAAATTCAAAAATTTAATGTTTTGTTGTTTAACCATTATGATGATAGTAATTATGATTATTGTTATTATTAGTAGTACTGGTAATAGTGATAGTAGCAGTAGTAGTTGTGGTGGTGTATGTTAAAATTTACAGTATGAGCTTAATATTTTTATGTATTTTGAACACCTTGGACCTTATCTGTTTGTAAAGAACTAAGTACTCACTTTTTAAGCCATCATTGCTCTTTAGATGGTTTTAAGTTTGTCTTTTGTCTATTTTTGGCACAGTGTTTAAAAAAAGAAAGGAAAAAGTGTAGTATAGAATAACTACAGTTTTCTGCCGTTTTCCTGCCGCAGTGACTATTAGTGGACCAGAGTACACAGGAGGTCTTCTGAGAGCCTGGACAGACGGCAGGACCAACGCTCTGGGCAGCTGGCTGAGGCCTCCTCTGGATACAAGGTTCTTTGCGGTGCATTTTCCATTTGTGTAACTAACATTTGTGCAGCTGCTCAAGTGCGTGTGATGTGCATGCTGAGGAATTCAACTCTCAAACTGCTGCAAATATTCTAAAAAGAAAAATGCAATTTAGAAATCTCAACAGATATGTTGTTTGTCAATGCTCTTATCTCAAAAACCTCTTCTTAGGACATCATGACTTTTTCATATGCAAGTAGCATTAATCATTAGCAATGACAATAATACACATTTGCTGATGAATGTAAATTTATATTCACAGTGTTCAGTAAGGGCAGCAACACTGTATACAAATGGATACCACCCGATTCTACAAGCCCTTTCTACTTCATGAAAAGCAAAACACCTCTTCAGTAATATATTTATTTTTGCCTTACATGTGAATTGTGTAAATCTTCTGTTTGAATGAAAACACTTTCCAAGCAAGAAAAATCTCTTCAGTATAATTGTTTTTTCATGGCCACTGTAGCTCAACAGCGTGCAGCCTTCTGGGTTAAGGTGAGGTCCAGCACTCTGAGCAGAGGTAGGTGCAGCAGGGTGACAAGTCAAAATAAATGTAAAGAGACAAACATTTGTGATGATTCGTCCTTATCTTTTGCTTCACAGGGAAACCAGCTGATCTCGGTCTGGCTACAGGTGCAAGTGCTGGAATGACTGAAGACAAACATCTGCTTTTCTTTGCCGTGGTCTGTCTGGCTCTGACTGTTATTCTGCCTTACAAGTTGTATGCTTTTAGATTGTTCATTTTGCACACATGGTCCAATGTTGCATCCCAATTATTTAAATATATATATATTTCTTTTGGCTGGACGGCGACTCAGTCGTTAGCACTGTTGCCTCACAGCTAGAAGATCCACGCTTTGCATCCTGGCCTGAGCCTGTGATCTTTCTGTGTGGAGTTTGCGTGTTCTCCCTGTGTATGTGTGGGTTTTCTCCGGGTACTCCGGCTTCCTGCTATGGTCCAAAAATATACTGAGTAGCCCTGTCATAGTCTGGTGACCTGTCCAGGGTGTCCCCTGCCTTCGCCCTAAGTCAGCTGGGATAGACTCCAGCCCTCCTGTGACCTAAATGAGGATGAAGTGGTGTATAGACAATGGATGGATGGATATTTTTTGTCTTAGATTTTGATCTAAACATGGAACAGCAAAAGTTTTGAGCACACAGATATAAATGCAGCCTGCTTTTTATCATATAACTGATTTATATTCTTTTACGCACCATAGGCAAAGATGATAAATGTGCCTTAAGTTAAAAATATGTCATTCGTTCTCGTCCATAGCTTTTACGGTGTATGTTCTGTTCTATTTAATATAAATCTAAAAAAATATCTCAGCACTTTAACAAAAAACATTAATGGTTTCCAAGACTAAGGTATGAATATAACAAGATGTGGTCTTCCTGGTGAGTCACTTCCTCTTCTAATATATTAATACTTCACTGCAGTGTGAATTCCCTAATTGTACATAATTCACACAGAGCATTGCTGCAATCCCAGCTGTGACACATGGTTTGTTGTGAACACAGTTATGGTTTTTAGTTCATGGAATTTTGCCAGGCTTTCGCTGTCAATGTTTTTTTTTTTTTTTTAAATCACTGGACTTCCCCTCATATATTCTATGCATCTGTGTTTGTATGCATTTCTGATGATTAAGTTAATCTGTCAGTTCTAATAACAACTAAAGACATCTGTGTAATTGCACTTGTATAATTTCATAGAGAGGAAAAGAGAAAAAAGAGAGATTGATAGAGAGATAGTGACAAATAGAGAAGGGCTTTGGATGCAGCTGTGGCGGTTATTGACTGAAATTCATTCCACTCATTGAAGAGCATGTTATGACCTGCTTTTTACGCATGGTTTGATCTATAATCCAGATTCCCACTATGTTGGTTGACAGAAACACTAAAGAGGCTTAACACATGCATTACATGTGACATTTCAAGCTCTATACAATATCCACCGTTCCCTGTGTCACATTTCTCTACTGTACATGCTGCTGAACCATGTAACCTCTGCACCTGAAGCCACAGGAGCAGGTGCAAAGTTGTCGACCCACTTCCACCAAAGCAGGTTTAGAATAAATGACTGTTGGAACAAATTATGTGTTACATCCCTGTGGAAAAAAAAATCCAACCATTTGAGGGTGTTAAACTGCACATAACGACACTCCCGATTTATATACAGCACAAAAATATACTTGAAGAACAGTAAGCTTTGGTGAAAGTTTGGTGCATTTCTAGGTAATAAGTTGAAACTCAGATTGTTATTGATGACTGATGATCTGAAAACCTGAATGCACAATGTCACTTTTAATGGTTCTATTTCTGCTTACATGCAATTTCCTGACCATATTTATTCTATTTTATTGGTTTTTATTTCATTTCACTTACCTCTCATATCGTATATATCTTGCCTCTTTTGCATATGTCATTTTTAATATTGTCTTGTTTTATATTTAGATTTGATTTTATAATTTAATGTTATTTTATTTCTTCTTTATCAATGCACCGTCTGGTGGCAGCTATTTATATTTTCATCATGCCCCCGTACATGATGACAATAACGCTGTTCTATTCTATTCTATTCTATTCTATTCTATTCTATTCTATTCTATTCTATTCATTCTACATATACTTATATGGTTGCTGATTAAACAAATGCATAAACCAAAAAACTCTCTTTATCAACCACAGTCATCACAGTCCTCCAAAGTCAGGCCAGTCCACCTACTCTCCAGGAAACTTACCATGCATGGTGTGAGTAGAGAGTTTCTTTTGTTTATTATTCTCAAGTTATTGTGTTCACAAGAAATTCTGCATCTTATTATAGATACATGTGATAATTAGCGCATTTACATGGTCTATTTGCTATCTGTCCTAAAGCTTATTTCAGTCTGTTTGTTTATTTGATATCTCAGAAAGGAGATGCAATTTAAATTTGATGAAATGTTCAGGAACACACTGAGAAACATGATCAATCTTTGGTGATAATGTAAGACTTTTAATAAGCATTTCATCAAAATTGTGAGAAAATTAAAAAATAAAATAAAACTAAAGTCACACTACTTATTCTCCCATGAGCCATTGCATTTACTACAGAAACAAATGCCACTTGCATCCCACCAGAGCTCTCAGATGATTAAGGTCTTTGGAATGTCTTAAGCAGGATTTAAAAAAGTGTCATCCAGAGGAATTGCGTGACACAGCTGACACTTGACAGTCATCCCCCTAAAGCTTATTTTGAGATGCTCTTGATGCTGCTCAGTATCATACTTATAGCGTATTTGACCCTATCTGGTGAATCATTGATTTCCAACTGACTCATGTGCGTGAGAATGCAGCCCCAGTCAGAGAGCTAACACCACTCAATAATAATTAGTCTCTTTCCACTGTGAGCCAAAAAGCCAGCTATATCTTTAACAGCGGGTTGGAGCAGAAGAATTAAGCACCAGCTGGTTCGATAGTAACCGACTCATTGACATGTTGAACACTGACCTCCAGTGTTCAGGTCATGCTCTATGTATTCCACACCACTGGCATCTTTTTCCATTAAAGCAAGGTCATTCGTCCATATGGTTGGGAAGCTACATATAGTGGTACTGAGTGAAGGGAAACGTTTTCACACACATCAACGGATACAAACCTCCTTGTAATCTGAAAAATACAAAAATTTGATTTTTATTTGTAATCAGGCGATGTAACTTGTATAAGTGACATGCTGCACTAATGTAAATTACATTTTAAGCACAATTTCTACTTTTAATTTTAATTTAAAACATTTTTTTCTATCTCTGCCTGCTCACATCTGAGCAGGCAGAGATAGAAAAAGGGAAATCAGGGCAGCTGAAGGAGGAGGATGACTTGCTTCTTTCATCTTTATCTAATCCCTCTCTGAGTCAAGCTTGCTGCACAGGCTGTGTTAACTTAAATGACAAGTGGCATCATATTCAGTGTGTAAGGCCAATCATTAAATGTGACCTCATTAATATTTTTAAAAGGCTAGTACCCTCATTAAATGTGCACATATTTACACATTTTTCAGTATGCTTAGTTTGAACTGAACTGAGTTTGTAAATAAGCTTGTAGCTCTTCACAGTATACAGTAAACAGGAAAGTTTATTTAGAGTTTTTATTAATTTCTAAAATCAACATATTTGGTCTCCGCCTAGAAAAATACCCACATAACCTGCTGTTCATGTGCAGTAGCAACAGATAACCTGTTTTATATTTCCCTGCTGTGCTGACATGCATGCAAAAACACAACAACTCTGATAGGGTCAGCAATACCGACAACAGTAATCCCTGAAAACATCTGCTTATTTATAAATTCTGTGATATAGTTCACAAATACATATGCTTTAGTACTCATACATGTGTAGATGTCATGCAGTCACACACACACACACACACACACACACACACATAGAGTATCATACAAATTCTTTTTCCATGCAGATCAAACACTATTCCACATGCATGCACAGAGTGCAGATTAAGGCTATCCCTTGCTGTTGGGGCTTAGTTGACATCTCTGTCTAAGTCCTGCATTCTTTGCCTCCGTCCAATCCCTTCATCTCCTTCTATCAACATGTCTAGCACCATAAAAAGCAATGACCAGCTGATAAGCTCTTCTGACCCATGTCCTGCTGGCAGTCACAAGAACATAGATGAGAACAGGGTGCCCATTAGCCCCCTGAAATTGACTGTGATGACATGAACACCGGTCTTAAGTAAGATTTTTTCATTGTAGTCACAATAAAGCATACTTTCTCCAATAAATAATAATAATAAAGCTTGCAACACAGCTGGCTCTTCTCTGCACAAGGATAAAAATGTATCTACAGCTAAAGGGAAGGCATGAAACACCAGAGACATATCTGTGCATTCTGGATCACGACGTGTGCCCTGCCAGTCGGAGCTGCGGTGAATTAATCAGGGAGTGGGAGTGGGAAGACCACTGAGTTTTCATGGCTCCATGCGTGATCTTATATATATCCTGTGTGTGTTCATGACTGTGAGCACAGTGATGTCACAGCCACTTGAAGAAAAAACATGCAAGTCTTGTGCATGCAAAAGCGCCTGCTTACATTCAAGGCGTGTCGCAGTCTAGTCTAATAACCGCCGTAATGACTTGCACCCAGGCGAGAGTCAGTTGACGTGAAAGGTGACTTACATGCATCGCTGTGTGCAAAATCTGATGGATCTCTGAGCCAAACTGGCTGTTTATATGAGTAGTGTTAGTGAACATCATGTCTGTTATGTAAGAATCTGGTAGTTAAAGGGTTAGAGCTCAGGGCTGGGCTGTATTATGTGAAGGGTGGGGGGAGGGGGTGGGGGAGAGAGAGAGACACACAGAGAGAGAGAGGCAAGAAAATCAGTGCATTTGAGGAGAGAGAGGGGAGGAAGAGAGAGCATGACAAGGGGGCAGGGTTGAGAGAGCAACACAACGTGGGACAGTCAGGGAGAGGCTCAAACACAGAGAGAGAGAGAGAGATGAGGGGTTAGGAGTCGCTAGTTCACAAGATAATCAGAGACAGGCCACTGATTCAGAGGTTGGTGCACAGCTGGTGTGATGGGTGAAGAGGCTGCAGGCGAACGCTGAGTGGACAGACTGTGACAATGTGCAACGAGTGTGGGATTTAATGTACTGGAGAATATAATCTGCTCAAGTATCAACCAGGAAATACTGCAGGTGGAAGCCGAGTTTTTGAACTGCAAACCAGAGGGGAAGACAGAACAGCCATGGATGCTGCTTTAAAGTACATTTGGAGATAACTTACGTGAGAACGGGTGTGGACGTCTGACACCACTGGGCAAAACAGTTAAAGAAGAGCTGTTTCTTTCATGTTTTATTACTGATATTTTCTGATTAATATAACAATTTAGTAACCTTTAGCATATCATTTTGTACAGATCACCCTTCTCATTCTTACAGCTTTTTCTCCAGAAGTGAACATATAAACTTAATAGATTTTTTGGCAAAAATGGAAACCACCTGGTCCTTTATTTTTTGTGCTTAGTGCAAGAGGAAAGGTTTAGAAGGAAAAGGAAAGACCAGCTTCTCTTGAAAGTGACCAGTAAGTAGAAACTTGATAAAACTGCATCTTTACAGCTAGATACATCCTTCGTGCAAATGACACCATTATGGAGTCCCAACATAAGCAAAATGAAGCGGATTCCAGACTCGTAGACCTGTTACATCCTGCCAGGTTGGCAGCCCTGATGAAGTGTTTAAACCATGTGGTCCACTGAGAGCATGGAGCCGGAGAAAGCGCACACCCAGAGCAGCTTCTTCAACAAGGTGGATGTGCCTGACCATGCTCACTACATTATCGCTTTATTTGTCTTTGTCATTGGGACTCTGGGCATCACCGGGAACGTCCTGGTCATGTTTGCCATCTACAGGTGGGTTTATGTGAATGGTTTGTTTTAAAGCCAAGTTTCATCACACTGTATTTGCCCCTACCATTTTTAATGCAGATCACAGTTTAAATAAAGCCCTGCTGTAATCAGTCAGATGTGACGATGTGACACAGAGCTGGACAGATGGACAGATGGACAGAAAGTCTGTGCTGTGTGAAAGGGGCATATTGGTGCCAAAATGCAACGTATGCATGTCTGTGTTCTTTTTAAAGGGTGTTGATACTTAGAAATACATTTATATTTTAGTTTTAATAGGCAAAACTGCAGAAGAGGATGAGAGAAATCTGCTGTCTTTAATTTGCTGCGCAGTGAGCATCAGTATTTGTCACATCTTTTACTCTCTAGAGGATCACAACAATCTTTGCATCTTAGCATCCATGTAGAAAGGTAATCTTAGCTGCATGGCAACAAGGGGAAACTTGGTGTTCATAGGAACAAATCTGTGTGGTAGTTAACTACACTATAAATGAGTAGAAGGCTGCTTTAGGAATAATAATGAACCCTTTCCTGCTTCTTACGGGGAAACTATGCTTCTGCTATGCTATTTAACCCCTGCATGCATAAACAACTGCAAGAACGCTAATGGTCAATCCAGTGTACCATGCAGTTCAATTTACATGTCCCTTTGCAGTAATGTGCAACAGGTTACATCAAAAATGAAAGGCTGCTGAATGTTATTCTGCAAGATTTGTCACTCTTAAATTGTGAACTTCAATCAAAAGTCAAGAAGGGACTTCATGTTTTACATTTTGTGTCATGTGGACCAGCACTGCTCTCTCATTGTGCCACTGATGTTATCTGTTTCACCGAAACTGGGTCAATGTGTGTGCGTGTGTGTACGTGCATGTGTGCATGTGTGTGGGTGGTGTGGTGTTGTGTGCGTGTTCATGGGATTGTCAGGAGCTTTCATATTCCATCTGCCCATCATCGTAGCTAGATTAGATGGGTACTCCATTGTGTTGTATTGACAGTTTGTGCTTACTGAGTCAGAAATGCATATGATGTTATGAGTTCCAAGAAAAATCCTTAACAAACACACACACGCGCACACACACACACACACACACACACACACACACAAACCCACACACCTAGAGGGTGATAACTTGTCTGTGGTGAGATGTTACTCAATATGGTGATTTTCCAAGAAAAGGCAATGTTAATATAATGGTGATACAACAACAGACAAACATACAAATATTAATAGGCTTGAGTTCACCAAACCTGCTTGACTGGTGTTCAATCAGAGAAGGGGAGCAGCCAATTTTAATTCAGGATACACAGAAAGAGAGTTTAATCAATAAAGAGCTGTGGAGGAAGAAGACAGCAGGTCAATATGCTGCTTAATCAAGCTCGTACAAATGCAGGTTCATACAGAGTTGACTAGTCTAACAAAGAGCTTATATCTGATTAATGCTGACAATGAAACATCAGCATGGGTATTGAATTAGGCATTCAAAAAACATACAATTAAGTGAAAGCATTTCTCATCATCTGAACAAACTCACGCATGTTTATTATCTACACACTTTGATTTTGACTGTACAGAATGTTTAACCTCACAGTTTTAATAATATTACTTCTCCTGTGCGTTTGCATGCATGTGTAGCAACAAGAAGCTCCGTAACCTGCCAAACTACTTCATCATGAACCTGGCGGCCAGTGACTTCCTCATGGCCTTCACACAGTCCCCCATCTTCTTCATCAACTGCCTCTACAAGGAGTGGGTGTTCGGAGAGATGGGTAAGTCTGTGCTCTGTTACGCACTGTTGACTTGTTTTTTTTAGATTTATTTTTTTCAGAAATAACCACATTTGATAAAACTGCATTCTGCTACTGAGTTGTTAATATGTTTGCATGTGCTGCCTCCATGCAGGCTGTAAGATGTACGCATTCTGTGGTGCCCTGTTTGGCATCGCCTCCATGATAAACCTGCTGGCCATCTCCATCGACCGCTATCTGGTCATCACCAAGCCCTTGCAGACCATCCACTGGAGCTCCAAACGCAGAACTAGTCTTGCCATCCTCATGGTCTGGCTCTACTCTCTGGCTTGGAGTCTGGCTCCTCTAATTGGCTGGAGTGAGTTTCCTCCAGCTGGGGGTCTTTTTCTAATCATTCTTCTTCACTTGCCATGGAACTGGAGCTAATTAGTAGTGTACATGGCACAGTGCTAGTTTAACAGACACTGTACTCATTTCTAGGCTGTAGAACAAAAAAGAAAACAAAAAAATGCCGACGTAGAAATTAACACAGTCGGTTTCTTATCTACTGCACCTCAGACATTGCACTGAAAAATAAAAACTAACAGTGCTATTGGTGTTTTGTTCTGTTTCGCTTCATGTAACTTAAAAATACATATACTGGATGTTCTTTTATCGTTGAAGGCTCCTACATCCCCGAGGGCTTGATGACATCTTGCACATGGGATTATGTTACATACACAACAGCCAACAGAAGCTACACAATGATGCTGTGCTGTTTCGTCTTCTTTATTCCACTGGGAATCATCTTTTACTGCTATCTCTTAATGTTTCTGTCCATAAGGAAGACTAGCAGGTACTGTAAGAGTCATGTCAGAGCCTATGCTTGAAGTATTCTTTACTTGCACATTTATTAATTGAGGTACATGAGGCACAGTGCATGAATTTGGGTCCAGAAATGTCACAGTTTCATGCCAAAATCTAGAGATCCAAATATTATGAATTGGTTACTTTTTTTCTTGGTGTTTGGCAACAATTGGTGTAAATAAACAGTTACAGCCCAGCAGGCTTCTGTTATTTCTTACAGAATGTTATTCTGGTGTGCTATTTCTACATTCCAGTTAGTATTTATGTATTAAAAATATCATATAAAAAGAAGTATAGTACATAACTTTAGGTATAGTTGTATTCAGTGCATGCTGTTGTAGTTGTTCCAAACTGTGTCTAAAAAAAACTGTGCTGTACATCTCAGGAAATGCAGACAATCTGCTTGCTTTTGGGGAGCAACTGTTCTAAAGTAAAGTGGCCTTTCCCAGCACATGCATAGATAAATGTGTGGATGGTCCAGAATCCTTCATTGCAATTCTGTCCTCTCTGGGCAGAAAGCAATTTAATAAAGAGAACATAGTTTGAAGTGTCTATTAGTCTATAAATAAATATAAGAAAGATCTGTATTGTTTTGGGATCTAGCTCTGTTTTTAAATGCTCCATCTTTGTCCACCAACAGGGAGGTAGAACGTCTGGGGACTCAGGTGAGGAAATCCACTCTCATCCAGCAGAAGTCCATCAGGAGTGAATGGAAACTGGCAAAAATTGCTTTTGTCGTCATTGTGGTCTATGTCCTCTCTTGGTCACCTTATGCCTGTGTTACACTGATTTCCTGGGCTGGGTAAGAATTTCTTTTCACATATTAGGATTTTTGCACTCAAATGCACAGTTTTCTTGAATATGCTTATAGATTATTGATATATTGGTTCAGTGTGTCATGCATTCAGTCTTCCTGTAATGGCAACAAATTCAAAAATGTGAGCATACAATCCATTTAAATTGCCATAATTTACACTCTTTACTCACACATGTGGATGGATGTCCCTCCAAAAGCAATGATTGTACCTGTAAAGTAGATAAGTGTAACAAAGTCAAGGGTGATGTGCTAATTCCACTTCACCTTACTCCTTCAAAATAAAACCTTGTTAGACTGAATTGTGAATCTGGAAGGGCTTTAAGTACAATAAAACATATAGTGTTTGTGCTGCATAATGCTTAGGATGTCAAAATGGAAAAACCTTTGCATCAAGCTGTTGTAGAGGTGCATTGTACAGCAGCAACACATGATTTATTTATAAGATAATTTTTCTATGTGCAGGAATGCACTGTCAGTATATAGAAAACCGAAAGAACTCTGATAAACAAGATTCCAGAAATGATGTCACCACTATCTTCTTCTCATGTCTTATGACACACCTTGAGGTGTTTGCGTCATTGCACTCGTGCTGATTAGAGTATGTTTGGGCAAAAATCTCCCTCAATATGTCATTATATAATGTCACATCAAAAGGCCCTGGATGAGTGACATATAACAGATGGGGAAGTTGCTCATTTGTCCTCTGCTTATCCAACTTATCACAACATTTACTAAGCCACATGTCTCTTCTGGGCAATGGAGTAGTCTGGGATGTAGTTATGTAACTTTGAAATCACATCTTTCCCCTTCTCATTCACAGAGGGAAAGTTAGCCTCACACACACGCACGCACGCACGCACGCACGCACGCACGCACGCACGCACGCACGCACGCACGCACGCACGCACGCACGCACGCACGCACGCACGCACGCACACACACACACACACATAAGCACCAAACATGATCAGATGGACTTAACCAACCCTCTCTAGCAGCTGGAACATGTTGGCTAATCCCCAACCAAATATACCCCCCTTCATTATGTTACAAAACACAGGCAGTTGTGGTGTCATGCAACAAACACACAATTTTTAAATGAACAAGACCGTTTGAATCTACAGTGAAGGAGAGACTTAAATCTGTTGTTGTGTCTCATGCAGCCATTCCAACATCTTGTCACCGTACTCCAAGGCTGTTCCTGCAATCATAGCAAAAGCCTCTGCCATCTACAATCCTATTATCTACGCCATCATACACAACAAGTACAGGTAAGTAATGAATGACAGTAATTTCATGCATTTATCTTTTCACTCTTTTTCCTCTGGCTTTGTTAAGTGCAAAATTAGTCTGAAAGCTTGTGTGTTGTTCTTTACTCAACAGGATGACTCTGGCAGAGAAGTTTCCCTGCCTGTGGTTTCTGTCTCCCACTCCACGAAAGGAGTGCATCTCCTACTCCATTAGCGAGTCGTCCTTCAGAGACTCCATCATTAGTCGACAATCCACAGCATCAAGGGCTCACATTATTACTGCCTCCTCCAGCCCTTCTGATACGGTAATTGTGCCGAATATATCTGAATTAAGTTTAAGATGATGTTGATGTAACTTTGCCAGCAATTCAGCAGAAAGAATGAGAAGCATTGTTTTGTATTGGGTGCCTTTTAGCTCTTCCTTAGTCTTTTCAGAAGTTGCATAGAGCAAAATAAATGTGATGATTTTGTAATATTAATTGTATGATTCTTCAAATTTTGCATTGAAAGATTTGAATATAATGACCAAACATTTTTGCTATACCATTTTTTACAATTTGACCAGTGCTACTTTTAAAGAAATAGATTGTTTAAAAAGAGTAATATTTTCAGACAGCAGATTTATTTTACAGTCTGAATAATATTTGGCAGATCAAGCTATGATAAAACATGTTTAATCCCAGATAATCCACAGAGTTTCAATAAATATGAAGCAACAGAAACCAGAATTTTATTCTTAATAAACAAATAATGTTACACACCTTGTTACAGGTGAAAATTACTTGAATATAGTCTTTAAACTGTCTCCAAAAGGTGAATTTCTCAGTTCAGATTTTTTCATCTCAGATTAATTCTTTTTCGCTCCTGCAGGTTTTGAGGGATGTGGAGATGGAGCCCCTGGGCAAGAAGTCGGGGGAATCCTTCAGAAGCGTTTCATCAAACAGACAGTCTTGCAGAAGCAGGTCCTATAAGAAACAGTTAGAGCGGAAAATAAGCATGACCCCGAAAGGAGACAAGGTGAGAAACCACAATGCATTAAAGTGTGCAAATATGTTCTTAAATGCTGTGGAAACTTCTGATTTTGTCTGCAGTTCTTTGAGTCCTTGTTTTTTTTTGGCCTGGATTGAGTCATGCATCCTACATTCATGATTTGCAGAATATTTTGTTTCTGTGCGACTATATGTGTCTGTATGTTTTTTATTTGTTTTCTTTAACGTTGCCAGCATCCACCCACCATGAATGAACCATTGAGCACCTGTGACCCTGAACCAGTTTCAGGCTCTCTGACCATCGCCACTCTCCCCCTGCTAGTTCTTACCAGGCGGCGCAGCCAGAGTCTGACCAATGAGATATCAGACGGATGCAGCAAGAAAGGCAACGCCTGCAATAAGCTGAACTGCCACAAGAGCGACTCTTTTGATTGCCTGAATTTTGGAAAACTAACGTCCTCTGATCCCAGACCGCCTCAGGATGTTCCTCGTATAATCATCATCAGTCCCACCACTGAGAG
Organism: Amphiprion ocellaris; assembly: GCF_022539595.1. Lineage (NCBI taxonomy): Eukaryota > Metazoa > Chordata > Actinopteri > Pomacentridae > Amphiprion > Amphiprion ocellaris. The sequence goes on along the minus strand of NC_072771.1, from coordinate 26,983,247 downwards.
CAGCCTCATCAAACAAGACAGCGTGTGCTTAGAAGAGAGTATCGAGGCAATGGAGAACAACTTTGTCAGCCGAAGCTTCTCATCAGAAGTCTTTGAGGCGGTAGAGCTACTCTCTTGACATGCTGGACACTCATTTCCATTAAATCTACATTATTTATTTCAATTTCAGACACACTAAACTCTTCTCTACAGCCCACACTTGTGCTGGCAATGGACAGAGCACTCATCTGTTTTTAAATTCATCCTGTAAATCAATGATTTTGCCACTCTGTTACTCAGATAAGTGGTGTGCAGAAGAGAAGCTGGTATGGCAAATGAAAGAACAGAACCTGGTTCTGGTATGCAGTGTGCAGTGTTTGTCAGGCTCTGGCACGGACACGGGCACCCTAAGGGGCAGCATGGGTTGCTGTGTGCTTTTGTTAGATCCCTCAAAAATGACAGGTGTAACAACATATTTTCATGAGCTTAGGGCTCAAGCTTGACAGGCTGGTTTCTAAGTTTAGCCCTTAAGTTGACGCCCGTGAAACTGTGATGTAAAGTTTTGAGCTGAAATTATTCAATTTAAGTTTTTTTTTTAGGATTGATTACCAATTCTTTTGAAGAAAGGACATTTGTTTCTGAAATTATGGGGGGAAAGATAGCTTTTTCCTTAAAACTACACAACATATGTAAAATTGTTACACAACTGACAACATGACAACACATCAAAAACACTGATAACATGTCCACTCTGGAAAAGGAACCAATGTTACCAACAAAACAAAGCTGATGTTCCATTTGAGTTCTATAATCACAAAGAAATTAACAAAACAAAGCAAGCAAAGCAATAACACAGGGTTGTAAGAATGCACTTAGAGTATATATATTCATTTTTGTCTTGTGATGCTATTTCCTTTAGGCAGTAATGGACCTCGCCAACTTTTCACTGGCAGTGAGACAGAGGTGTAATGAAAAAGTGAGGCTGTCTATGCTGGTGAAAGACTGAAGCAGGATCAAATGTGTCTCATAAAACACTGACATTTCTCTGTGATGACTTGTGTTGCTAATTATATAAAGCCACAAGGATAAATGTGACGTGAATCAGTTCAGATGTGACACTGTGATACTTGTTTTTTTTGTTTGGTTTTTTTTTTTTTGAAAACATCATGATGGAAACAAAGTCAAGTTGGAAAAGTGTTTTTGGCACAGTTTCATCAGTCCTCATCTCAGCTCTGTACCAGTCAGGTTATACCTTTATCACCAGACAGAATACTAATATTGGATGATTTTACAAAACTCAGAATTGTATTCAAGGACAATCCTTAAACACTTTATTAATATTTGCACATGCACGCCTGCTATTGTATGATTAAAGGGAAAGACTGCGACTCATGCAAATAAACTGTGGCTTAACGTAATGAATGGCTAGCCTAGACAATTCAGTAAAATCCAATGTCCCACAGATGATGAAAAAAATCATTTATGCACAGGAAAAGTCACAATATTTGAATTCTTTTCAGTCACTACCAGAATATTTTTGGCTCTAAGCATGCCAAAAAACCCAAATGATTTATACTGTAGGTGATTTTCAGGTTTTAAGTCTGCACTACAAGACTGATCAGGGAAAAGCAACATACACAGTCACAGAACTGGATGTTTAATATTTGGTTGGAGCTCTATTTATAAAGCCTCACTTCACGTGTAAGGTCCAATATTCCAGAAATTAGGGAGAGTATTAAAATAGAAAAGCATATTTCAAAATTCTGACGCTGAAGGTGAATGAACACTATCATTGGTGAATGGCAGTTAATGCAGCTAATTTTGGTCTTTGGCTGCCATGTGGACAAGCAGATGAGGGGAAAACCTCACATGGCTCACTGAAGGTTATTTCAGTTGTACATTACATCTTTAAAAAATGCTGTGAGCAGACACATTGTTTTACTGTTTACGCTTTTCAGTGACAATAATGCAAAACCTTTGAATCGCTGCAAAATCATTGTAAATATTTTCTGGTTAGTCAGAGCTACTTGGTTGTATGTGGTTGAATCTGGAATGACTGTGCTGTTGAAATACATCTATATGGGAACAAAGGTTACAGAGAAATAGTTCCATAAAATAAACTGGTTCTGTCAAGAAAATCGTAGTTACAGGATGAAACTCCTGGTCTATATTTCTATACCTGCATAGCTGTCTAATGGGCTTCACTGTTGGTTGTATACGGTGGGCACATTCCAGTCTGTGGTGAAGATGGCATATATGAGATTTCACTTAAGTCATGCAGATGATGGCACAGGTTGAGAAAAGTCCTCCCTTGTTCATCTAGTATGCATTATATCGACATCCGCTACTGACCAGTGTTTTCCCTCTGGACTGAACATTTCAGTTATTTATTTTTTCAAAATTTAGACAATAGCCATTCTTTAATGTGTTCCCACATTGTGGACTGATTGTGTGATGTGTACTTTTTTCATGCCATGCTGCTGCTGATGCTTTATGTACTGCTTTCTTTATTTTTGTGGTACTGGAGAATATCTAGTATATATATATATATATATATATATATATATATATATATATATATATATATATATATATATATATATATATATATATATGAATTTATTTTCATTGTTTGTGACAAGCTAAAGAGAACTATGTGAATGGTACTTTTACAGTGGGGTTTGTTTTCACCAAAGTCATGTACTTAAAAATGAATAAACCTGTGTAGAACTCCAGTTTGCACAACTGCTTTGCAGCAAAATGCAGATTATACAGACTCTACAGTATGCAAAATAAGCTATATATGAACAGTGGCAAACTATGGCAAAATATATTCACTGACTTTTGCAAAGAAATGAATTGGTAAAAGGCTTTGCTGTAAAAGATAATAGAGTAGATGCATGTCTTAGCTTTAACATTGCTCACATGGGTGTGAATATAAGCAGGCATGCTCCCTCCCAATGTTTCATAAAAACTCTTGTCTTTTTAGAGGTTTAAATTGATCTGACTGTCCAAACATGAAACATGCTCAGATTTTGCTGGAGGGAGAGGTGGGTAGTCTATTGTTACAGCATATTTTACATGCCTTTCTGAAAGCAAAGCCTTTGGATTTTGGGTGGCATACTGTGCTCTGGTTTTCACTGTCACTTTCCAGGTACTCATGGATCCTTCCAGAGTAAGTGATTGATATTTTTCACAGCAGGAAAGCACTCTTCCCTGATTAATATGAATACATTGCAGTCATGGTTGCCAGTTTCTGGTCTCTAAATTATGCAATAAGTCAGTATGTCTGCAATTAAACAATGTCTATTTTATTATAGAGAAAACAATAACTAACAAACACTAAAAACAAGATGCTTGCCGGTTAAAAATGTCCCCAATGTCCGTGCAGCAGTGGGAATTATTACATATGTAATGGCAGTAATTATCCACTGGAGGGAGGTAGGGAATCATATTCATGGAGTCCATGACTTCACTCACTGCCTTCTTTTTTTCTTTCTTTGCAGTCATCTTTGAAATAAGGTTCACCTGTGATCTCAAACATTCAGACTCCCGAATTTGACATTGTAAAAGAGTTTGAAAATGTATTATCATTACCAGGTTATCAAACAGTATTATCACACTGAGGAAGGTCATTATTTAAAAACAGGATTAGAGACTGAACATGTTCTCAGTTTTAAAAAAATACAGCAGCCCGTATCCTCCAAAAAAGTAGCTTAAGCTAGGGCTGCTGTTACTATGTCTGATATTAAAATACAAGTAACTACAACACAAAACCTCCGTTACCCAGTCAAGCAATATGATTCTTTCAGTGCTTCTCTACTCATCCACGCAACAACTTTATGCAAGGCAGGCCTGCATGTGTGTGCATATGTGTGCATATGTGTGCATATGTGTATGCACGTGTCAAAGTGAGAAGGAGAGAGATTACATTACCATACAGGGCAGCAGGAGCGTGTGCTGTGAAACTCAGCTGCTCCTGACTAAAACTACTGCATAACAACCTGTTAACAAGCATAACTGGCCCCTGATGCAAGTCCTACCTTGAGGCGAATGAATGCGGTCACTTCCATTACAACAAACTCATGTCATGCCAGTGTTAAGGGTCTGTTTGCACACTTGAGTGCACTCACAGGTCTGAGATTTCCCTTTATTTTCCTCCACAGTATATTGTAGAGGTGGATTTTTGGTAAGATACTAACAGACCAGTGACATATTAAAAAGATAAAACAATGTAAAGTGGTTTAGTAAAGGTGTTAGGTCAACACAGGAGATTACCAGGAGAACAAGTTCAATGCACGTTGGCACGGATAAGTCTCTGGAAGTCTACTGTACCAATGGATCACCATTCCTCTAAAAGATATTTCCTCAGTTAGTGGTTTAGTGATGGTAGTTTGAGAGGTTTGTCAAACATGGTGATCCAAAATCTGACATGTGTTGAGTTCTGTTGAGATTGTGACTGCATATGATTCACATCAGTTTCATCAAACCTTCCAGTGACCTCTGGTGTGTGGTTTCTGGTGCACATATGCCTATGGAATGAAGGCATTGCCATCCTGGAGGAGACCACTCCCATCCGGATAGACATGTTGCATCATAGGACAGTAGTGAGCAAAATGATCCCCACACTGAAGGGTCAAGTGTTCAGTGTTTTTCCCCTTCACCCATCTGTATAAATGAATAAAACTAGATTTCGCAATGACAGTAAATAAAACTAGATTTCACAATTCAGTTTTATTCACGGACAGCACTGAAGGTCTACAAAGTTTTCTTTAACACCGACTTTAACGCAGTCACTGCACCTTGCACATACAATAACAAAACCAGATCTCCTCATCACTGTAGCTGAGAACGCGTCTACAAATCCAAAGACCTTTGCAATCAGGGGAAATTCATTTCACGCCGTGATGACTCGCTCTCCGGCTGAGTGCGTAATGACGCTCTCACCAAGAGCGCAGTAAGTGGCGGCGATGGCAAACCAAAGGAAAACGGTGAGAGGAGTCCGGAGCAGCAGGAGAGAGAGACGGTGAGTCACAAATACCGTTCGTTCACCTCCACAGTGAATGCTTTGTGGCAAGCAGGTAGTAGTTTTTGTGCAGCATCTTATTTTGGTTAGAGTTTGTGTTTATCATGTCGGGTTTGTTAATATATACATAAACACGCACACACACATTTGCAACTGTAAGAGACGGTACAATTTCTCCAAATGCTGTGTTTTTAATAACATGAACTGAAGTGGTCAAGTTGGTCTTGTGGTATACATATGGTAAACTGGTGCACACATGCTGTTCAATTTGTGCTGCTTTAAAAGTGAATCTGGACTCATGGCTGTTATTGCGGGGGGGGGGGGGGGGAGCAGTATAGAAAAAGGGAGGGTGTCGGGTAGTATTGACGTTTGGCTGAGGTTCAGTCTGTGCTGAATGAAGCAGATGCTTTGATCATCCCCAGAGACCATGCTGCTTCTAAATATCTCTGCCTCTGGTCACCGATACATGGACTGGGATGGCAAGTGTATTTCTGCCTTTGTGAGGACCCTCACTGACAGCCCAGTCCTAATTCTAAGCTGAACTCTAAAACCAAGCCTTAGCCCTCATGCAGTCCTTTAAAGGTGCACCCCAAAATGAAATGAAAAAAAAATATACAAATAGACTTTACTTAACTCCAACAAGATCTAAAACTCAAATTGTACCCACAAAGACACATGTACCACTACACACCCTACACTTCAACTATCACAAGCACCACTTTCTTCACCTCTTCTCATCCTTCTGTGATCTCGTCTGCCCCACTTCACCTCTTCTTCTTTGCATCCTGTGTTTATTTCTTCCCTCTTTTCCTGCAGTCAACACAGAACAGCTGCTGTCTGCAGGAGAGGAAGGAAGTGAGGCACTGGAACAGTCACAGAAGCCTACTCTGTGCAACAAATATGTAGTGTGTGTATGTGTGTGTATCTGTGTCTTTGCTTTTGGATTTATGGGTACATATTTGCCTAAAAGTGCCAGGAAGCACCCGAACCATGCATAATTCATTACGCACCAAGGCCTGTGTCATCATATTGAGGCTGTGATATAATGAAAGCAGTCTGTGCCGTATTTATCATCAACCATTATGACAAGCTGTCTAGTCAGAATACTTTGGGCATTATGGGATGGCAATATCGCATTCAAGTGTATCTGTAATCTACTCATCATGTTACAGAATATATAATAGGGTATTATAAGCTTTGGCAGAAGGGAAGTTTACTGTGGTCATGTTGTCATGGTTTAAATAATATTCCTCTGAGCAACTCAAAACTCGACTAAAGCTTCGTCCCAGTGTATAGTACACTAACACTAATCAGTAGGCTTGACATGCCATGTTTTTTTAGCAGTTAGTGTACAAGAATTATTGCACTTTACTGTTTTAGTGCAGCAAATGAAAATAAATATGCGTCAGTAGGCATCAATCATAGCTCAGCTCAGCTTCAGCTGGTTTTAAACTTGGAAACTCAAAAAAACATCAAGATAAATGTTTTCCCAAAGATTCTGCGTTTACTTTTTGTTCTCCAACATGTTCCTGGAGCTGTCTCATCTCTTCCTGAAGTTTGTTCTCCAACTTCAAATACCTGCTCTATTCCCTTTGCGCATTGCATTGCTAAGGAAAAGTGTCCATCATCACTACATTCAAATCTTCACCAACAGCTGTTGAGGAACTTAACCGTGTCATTTTCTCAGCGACAACACACTACAAGCTCAATGCATATAGACAGGCAAAGTATACTGCAGAGTGAAGACACATTTCTATCAAAACCTGCTTGTGTTCACTGAATTCAGAGGAACAGTACAGCAGCTAAAAACATACTGATGATTTTGTTCAGATTGTGAGTCCACCAGTGTCTGTCTGAAGAGAAGGTCCCGGTTTATTCTCAGGGGAGCATGAATGTGCTCACTAAAATTCATCTGTCTGTCCGTTACATTTGATTAATTGCGCAAAAATGGAAATTCATGCCAGTGGGTGATACTGCAAAAAAGGAGAGGTCTTTGGCTCGAGTGTTTATCACTGTGTCTCCAAACAGGAGGTGGACAGAATTATTAGGAGCAGCTGATCCCAGAACTCTTAAGTGGTGGACCATCTCTTGGAAATTTGTCTCTGAGGCAACATTACGCTTGGCTTTAAAATGCTTCTCTTTGATTGACCCAGACTCGACCCAAGCATTAGGCAATTGTGTGGACATTTTGGTGTGTGTGTGTGTGTGTCTGTGCACCTGTCTGTTGATGTCTGCAGCCAGATTTCCTTCAGTTATCTTTCTTAGGATGGACAATCATGTGGACCGAGTCGTCTGTCTCCCTGTGCGCTTCTCCGTCTGTCTCCGTCTGTCTGGTTGCCCGGTAAGCAGGGAGGAATATTTTCCACTGTGGAAGCGAACAGTTATAAACAGTGACTGAGCTTAGACGGGAGATAGAGGCTTCTGACAATAAGCTCATCTCTGGATTCTTGGCATGTGCCCTGTAATTCAGTATTTTGGACAAAATGAGAATCTTACTAATAGCTTGTGCTGCAGTTTTTCCTAAAGGCTGGTCACACAGAATTTTAGACATTTACAAACTGCCAAAAATCATGACAAACTTTGATTTACATCTGATTTCACCTGTGTTTACGGAGGGCTATTGCAAAAATGGGTGCAATTCTTTGACTATGACTATGGAAAAGTAATCTTTTCACATATTCAAAGCTATATAGCTGTATATGTTACTGACTGCACTATAAAAGCATTGGGAGAGACAAAGCTGCTCCACTGACCCTTACTGTGCCTTGTTCACTGTACAGAGAAGGGCTGGGGGATTAGTTAGGCTTATATCAGTCTGGAAGGGTTAGACTGATTAGATGGCTGGCAGACAAATACTCTCCCCAATATAAACAATACTGTTTATCTATCTATCTGTAGACACGATAAGCATGTGTGCATCCGTGAGTGAATTACTTTTTGCATATTGGAGTAATTTATGCGATTACAGAGTTTATTGTTAGTCTGTGATGTCAGTGTTGTAGGGCAGCATTCGCCCCACGACACTATTTCTTCCAAGTTCAACAGTCTGACATAAATCACAAAAAACTCCAATCTTCTCTTTTACATTAATAAACGCTCCATTGCCAGATTTGTTTAATAGTAATTTTTTTTTTGTATTTGTTTGTAAATTTTCAAACCACAGTCTACAGAATTTTTGTTCAGAATAATCAGATTTCAGCTTATAGTTAGGTGAATTCATGCCTGGGAGCTACACACTATATTTCCAATGTATTCGCTGTAATATTTCAACCTTAGCATTTTAGCTGGAAAAAAATATTTCAAATCAATGCATTTTGCTGCTTTTGTCTGTTTTGACCTGAAATATCAAATCCTTACACAATAGAGATTTGATATGTGTTGTGTCCCTCCAGGTTGATCCTGTGTGTGTGTGTGTGTGTGTGTGTGTGTGTGGGGTGGGGGGTGGGGGTGGGGGGGTGGGGTGGGGGGGGTGGGCAGCTGGCAGAGTAGGGGAGGGTCTCCCCTTTTTTATTCACGTGGATGATGCATTAAATGTCATTCAGAGGGCCAGATTATCATACCAGTAAGGGGTGGAGCTTGTCTTGGTGGGACCATGTGTATTTGGCTGCAGGCTGCTAAGCTGTGATCATTAAGCATGTGGAGAGGTGAGCATATGGGGACTGGAATAGAGCATTTGACAGAACAAAGGACTGTCCGGGTGTCTGAGGTTTCATGCTGTTGCACACTCTCTATTGTTAGTGTTTGATATCATTATCCTGTGGCCCACAAATCTCCTTTGTTCTCTGTGTTACAGTTTTTGGCCATTGGCTGTTTATGACAATACAAGCAATTGGTCAAATGTCTTTAAACAGTGAATCACACTGGTGGGCCCATATATTAGAAATGATATCTCCATGGGACTAAAAACTGGGTGTCTATACTCTTGTAACATGAGAATGATGTGACACTGACACAAGATTTGGGAAGTTTTTATTATTACTATTATTAATTTATTATTCTGAATTAACTGTTTTGTTTGTACTTGGAAGGTCAGGTGTGAAATGGTCACCCCAAAACCAACTATGATGATGATATGTAGAAGATGCATTTTTCTGTGAAAAAAAAAATATAGCTTAAAGTTGATTTACATAGGTCAAATGAGTACTAATTCCTCAGCATTAGTCCTTATAGTGACTGTAAACTAGCTGAATATTCTTATTTATGGGGCATTTTTCATGTCCCTATGATGTGCTGTTACTGTTGCTTTTCTACCTGGCTGTCGATGCTCAAAATAAATGTACACTTAATGACCAAGCAGGAAGTAAGGTAAAGTTCTTAAAGCACATCTTAAAGTAAAATGATATACATAGCAGAATGATGACTTTTGAGCAACCAGGCAGACTTCCTTTCACTCTTATTGTTTTACAAGTCTTTGATTTGCCATCACCATGACCTTTCCTGTACTTTAACTAAACAGTTTTAGTCGTACAAACCCAACCTTAATCACTGACCAGGTCTGAACAACTCATATGCAAGTTTGGAGAGAAATGACAAGCAATTTTGTTCATTTTGGAATGGGGTTGATCATTGTTCTTAGTGCCTGTATTATTAAATATAATATGTTGTCTTCTCTGTCCAATTTTACAGTGTAGGTACTTTTTGCAAGACTCAGGTTTAATATAATTGCCTCAACCTTTTCCCTTCTCTCTGTGCCTCTTTCCGTCCGCACCTGATTTCCTGTTTCTCTGTTTACCTTGGACACCCCTGACCTTACGCTTGTTAGGATGTTATGGTAACTGTTGTTGTGCTTCATTGTTGCAGGATGCAACATACATAATCAGCAGCCTGCATTGATTTAAATTACATAAACAGAAGCTGTTGGCTTTGACCTGCTTCCTCCAGAAGCAGACAGGTCCGAGAAAAATCACATCCCATAGATTCCAACAAGGCTAACCAGGGTTTGCTCATGTCATCTCCCCGTATAAAGATGCTTTTAGTCCTTTTTACAAAGGGCATGAGCAACCATCTGTGCTACAGCCTTGTATAAACAGTGCCTTTTGTAATTACATTTGCTGTAAAACTTAGGTAAGCTCTAACCCCAGCAAGACCCTTCAGGTCTGCAGCGGAAACAAGGTTAATGACTCTTCCGTCTCTGCTCCACCCAGGATTTGCTCTGCTGTTGTTCAACCTCGCTGTGCTTTGGAAGTAAGCACTGTCAGCATTAGATACACTGTGGAAATGTTCACTACCTGTGTAATGCAACACATCTTGTGTTTGTGTGTTTATGTGCTTTTTAATTGCATACTGTGTATACCTTATGCTGCTATGTATATTTAGCTTGCTGCATGATGCATTTCCTCAAAAATTCTTTCACAGACTCAGGCTACGGACTCATCAAGCTGCTGTACAGCCGAGCAGTGAACACAGTGCAGAGCTAAGACTTGGCAAGATCTATATGTGTATGTGGTCAGGGCCAAGAAAGAAATGGGATGAGTGTTTTATTGAGTGACTACTCTATCAGTAAATGCAAAGTCAATATTGATGTGTCTGGGCTCGGAAAAGGAATGGAGGAAATCCAGTGCAGAAGGAGAAGAACTGCCAGCTGTCTGGACATAAATAATGGAGGGACTAGTAAATAAACAAAGTTGAAATTAGGGTGCTGCACTTAGGCACTAGACTGCATGTGTATATTAAAGAAAGTTTGTGTCTCTTTGCCAAAACACACAGATTATAGAAGCAATTATGTGATTTAAATGGTTGATTGCTTGTTCCTTCAAATTTGAAAGAAGGAAAGGCAGAGACATGACACATACTAGAAAACATTGTCAATTTACAATTTACTTCATAGTAAGCAGTAACTAAATAGGAGAAGGGAACTGTGAGATAGAGAGTAGAAGTCAGACGTTGGAGAAACAGCCCATTTAATGTTAGTTTGAGTTAACAATATACTTCTCCCAGAAAGAGGAGCCATAAAGAGCCATAAACGAGGAGTTAAGGTGATTTTGAACTTATGCATCCGCTGTTACTACAGTTGATCCTCCAGCAAATGACCTCTAAGAGACCTTTTAATTGCAGCCTTTGGGATGTGTTCTTGGGTCGCAATCTGGTTCTGGCTGGTTCCACCTTAAATGAAGCTGGCTGCAGCACTGAGTCCATGTTCCCAAAATATCCGGATGAAAGATAAACCGTGCCCTCTCCTTTGCTCCTCTCTCCCTCCCCTTGTCATTTTCTCTGTGTGCAATGCTCCCACACTCTTTTCCTTAATCCCCCCTTCAACCCCCTTTCCCCCCCTTTACCTTCTCCCCATCTCTTTTTTTGTGTTGCCTCCTCCCATACCCTAATCTCACCCTTCATATTATCTCCTTGATTTCTCCTCCTCTTCTGTGTTCCACTCACTCCACCCAACCAGCGACTCCCCTCCTCTTTCTCCTCCCTCTTTCTCCTCCCATCCTAACCTCTACCCGTATGTCCTCTCGCCTCCCTCTTCGTCTCTCCCCTCCTCCACCTTTCCCCTCCCCTCAGTCATTAACTAGTATATAAGGGCATTGCATCCCTCTCTACCTCTCTCACACACACAGTGTGTTTGCTGGGAAGGGGATAGTCCAGGGGAAACTAGGGATTATACTGTCTACCTGCCACTGAAGGAATTATTTTCCTCTCTGGAATTTCCATTGAAGAGGTATAGCCCTTTCTTTTGTACAATAATAGCATTAAATAATAGGAAATGTGCAGCAATTATGTTAATGTTGGCTATGTAATGATCTTCTGGTGAGAGTTCTGATTTAGGCTGCTGAACTGCAGCTCTTATAGTGAGATAAAATATTATTGTGCTGCTTTGCATGTGTGTTTGCATTTTCACTTGTTTATAAGTGTGCAGCTAGCTGTATATATGAAAATCAGTGCTATGTATGTCTACTGATAAGTGCTGATATATGTTTTTTACCCTCTTTTTACTTATTCTCAAGCCCTCTCTGTGCATTGTGCTCTTGATCCCCCCCTTCCCTTCCTTTGTGTTGCTTATTTCAACATACATCACAATTTTTTTTCCCTCTTACTCCTTTTGTCTTATATTACCAAACGAAAACAAATGTAATGTATGCTTTTCTTTCATATCTTCCCTCCAGATCTTGGAACAACATCTTAACAGGAGCTACTGCACTTTTGACCAAATTCTCGTCCATCATCGAAAGCTCGTAACATCATCACTATCACTTGATCTGCAAAATATTTCCTGCCGTCAGCATCATCATTTGTCGGTCAACATCGTCGAGGCGACCATGAGCAGCAACTACAGCGTCACTCTCTCAGGCCCTGCCCCCTGGGGCTTCAGGCTGCAAGGAGGAAAGGACTTCAACATGCCTCTCACCATCTCCAGGGTAAGACTACAACACACTATGTGGACTCACTCTGAAAGACGGGAGTACATGATAATAGATCCATTCTAAATAATCTCATCTCCCACTTCTCTGCAATGCAATAAAAGCCCATATTTTAAATCCACACACATTCACATACAGTCATTCATCTCAGTGCAGCTATAGAATGGTGTTCCAACGGTGCCATGTGGCTTTTAAGTGATTTAAAAGACTGTTTTCTATGCTTCCTCCCATCAACCATCTCCATCTTTCCACTACCTTGCCTCAATTCTCTGGTCCCCTATACTCGACCCCCACCACCACGCCCATGATGTCTCCGCTGAATCATATGCCATCTGTCATGTATTGACCACACAGGAAACCTTTTCTCACTTTCTTTGCATTCCACTTCACTTTGAGTGTCTGTATTGAAACTGCAGCAATCAAAGTTTTGGCACGCGAATCTTTTCTTCAGTCGCTGTGCTTGAAAAAGTAACTTGATGGTCCCTTGGTTTCTTTGCTTTTCAGTGTCTGCTTCCAACATTACCTCTCATTATCCTGCCAGTGTGTTGCTCATTCACACATTAAAGTTCACACACACACACACACACACACACACACACACACACACACACACACACACACACACACACACACACACCCTTTAGCGTTATTGTGATCCTGAAATGTGATAATAATTTTCAGAGTTTGTTCAGGCTTCTGTTCTGTTCTGCTTAGACACTCACTATACCAGCATACATGTATATTCCCACATGCACAGAGTCACACAAAAGTCACTAAAACTGGCAGCGTACAGACTAATGGCAACATGAGTCCGATGATGAATGGCTGGCCAGGTCCTGTGCCAATCCCCCTTGGGGCCGTTTTGGGTTGCCATGTTTGTGTTATTACTTTGGATGTGATACTTTTCCCACTAACTGAAGCCATGTGAATTTTTTACCACATAAGTGTGTTTGCGTGTGTGTGTTTGTGTCTGGGAGTGCAGGCATGAACTCAAAATCCTGTTTGTAAAACTGAGAGAAAAAAAATGACAGACAGGAGACAGAAATAGGAGAAAAAGGAAAAAGAGGAGCTAAAATGATAAAGCGGCAACATGTTAAACTCTGTACATTATCTTGTATGAACTGAATTTGTAATTGTGAACTGTTGCACCTGAATAAACACAATGTGAAAACTATTCAGCATTGCAACAAAAAAGCCTGTAGCATTTCCAAGAAAGCTGATGGGCTCCAATGAAAAAGAAAGAAGATAAATTGAAAGAAATCGTGATGTTGATTCTCTTTTTCACAAAGAAGCTGACAGTGAACAAAATATTATTGTCTTAGCCGTCCACTCTGATCTTTACTGCTGTATCATAATGGCAGTTATATGGTGTGAGGTTTCAAGATGTTGGCAAGACTGTGAGTAAAGCACTGATGTAAGTTTTGGGTGCTGATATAATAAATGTTCATTGTTTCTGCATAAAAAATGAAAAAAAAATATGCTTCTATTTAAATGTAACACTGTTCCTTTAGAGGTTTCATTGTTGAACATGAATAGAATAAAAACAGACTGCAGCCAATGGCCTCCACAAGCCTTTGTAAAATTCTACCCTTCTCATCATCTGCCTGCTTCTCCAGGTGGTTTTTACAGTTTCAAAGACCTGATTTATGTTTCAAATCACTGTCTTGTCCTCAAACTGCTTTTTTTATTTCTCTTGTCATGGGAAAAAAGCAGAAAATATCTGAAGCGATGTATCCTATTGCAGTTTATTGGGGCTTATTTCTGTTCTTTCGAGCTTTTAGAACTTTTGAGATTTAAAAAAAGTAAAGAGAGATTATTATCTGATCTCCTGCAATAGCAGTGTCTCTTAGGAGATTTGCAAATACTAAGATGAGTGGGTTCATTTATTAACTTTGAGTCTCTAAAAGGAGAGATGAGGCAGAGCAGTGTAGCTGGTGCATGTGCTGCATGTAGGGTGGTATAGACATGCAGTGAAACCATAGACACACAGTATAGAGAGTCTAAACTTGAAGAACTGATGACAGGCAGTTTAAATTACACAAACATATGATGTCAGTCAACAGGTCATCTATCTGGATCTGCCTCTGTCCTCTTCATTCTTATCATACCTCTGTGCGTAACTTCCTATTTGTTTTCACTCTCTGCTTCTCTTTGTATCTCTGCACCTCTTTTTCACTTTGCCTTTAGCTGGTAGATCTTATGCAACACATGACTCACTCTTCACAGATGTAGTTTTCTCAATACAAGAATCAAATCAAACCCTAATCTTATCCACACTATTAAATCCAGTTTATGATGATGAAGGCCAGTGCTCCTGACCGCCGATCACCGACACATACGCACATTATGTGGAAAAACACGCACACACACACACACACACACACACACTTGAGCACACAATAGAAACACACAAACATTCTGCACTCTGCCAGTCTAACCATACAGTTGGTTCTGAGAAGAGACCACAGAGTAGGGGTTATTAGAGAATTCAGCAATACTGCCAAACCACAGTTACCCCAACAGCTGCAGTTGCTAAGCTCTCTACATATGTGAATATACAGTGTGTTTCTTTTATGGCACTCAATGTACCAGTGGTGTTATCGCCAGTGTTGTATCATGGGGTCCAGTAGTTGTAACCACCACTGTAGTTCCTGGGGTATCCGCCCACGAACTGCTGTTCATGCAGATTGTCAACACATCCTTTTTTGGTTGTTTCAACGGTGTAGAAAAACAGTTTTTTAAGAGGCCAAGATTGATGGTGCTGCTTCTCTAAGTGCCAGTGAAACATTTTATCATGGCTTCCCTTTTTGTCATGGCCCATAAATGGAGGAGGAGAGGTTTTTAGTAAAGAGATGAGTTGCTAAGGTTTCCTCAAATACAGATATTTACACCCTGCAGCACCCTGAATGTATCTGGAATTAGTTAAGCAGGTTTTCCATAAACAGTGATACTTTAATGCACAGCTAGGTAGTAACAGTCTCATTTATATTTAGGCTAACATGAATGTTGATGCTCTTACTTAAAGTAGGTTTCAGTAAGAACAATGTATTTTGGTCAGTGATGAGTGACTGTTAGAAAGCTTAAAGAGAGTAATGGAAGCTGTAATGTTTCAGGCTAACTTGCCTTTTAGAGCAGCAAACATTAGATTTCATACCAAAATTGTTTCGGGGAAATTGCTTGGAGAAAAACCATCTAAACCCATTAAAACACTTTCTTGGGAAATTAATTTACTCAATTTATTAATCAGAATCTTTTCATGAATGAGGTCCTCCATGTGTGGAGACAGAAAACACCTGCCTAAAGTGCTATTTCCAGTTTAATGTACAACACAGTGAATCAATATTTAAACCTTTCTGGAAGCCCCATTTACAGGATCCACTGCTAAAATAATTTAAGGGAAAGCGACCCAGGGGAGTCGATGCATTAAGCTTCTAAGAATAGATGCATCATCTCACAGGTCAGCTCCCATGACCACACCCACTTAAGAGACATACTGGTCTCAGATCTGTTCCCCTATTTTAAGTTGTCCTGAGGTGATGCTGAATATTAGTTAGACTTCATTTTGGGTACATTAAAAAAACACAGTAAAGGATAGTTGTTTGACATAAAACATAGCGACTTTCTTTCCTTTTGTTGTAAACAAACAAAATGTATGCATGTCTAAAGTATATTGCACATCCTCAAACCTGCATTTCCTTCATCATGGCATGTTTGCAACCACAATTTTTGTCTTTTTCTTTCCAGCACATTACTACCACAATCCTCATACACACACACACACACACACAACGGCAAAATACACAGAAACCCCTTGTAAAAATGATACTCTGCAGAATGCATCACCTATGCGAAAGAGAATCAATTTATTTGTTTCATTTGTTTGTTGTGGTTTGGTAGATAAAGTTCTACAGTGATGACAGTGAAATGAATATACAGCTAATCTATAATAAAACTTTTTCATGGAAGAATGCTGTTCTGAGAACTGCCCCGCTGCTTCCCGCTTCCCCAGAGATGCTTTTCAACAGGCGATGATAACAACTGACCATAGTGATGGGTCCATTTCAAAGACTGTTCTATACATAGCTGGTGTCTTTCTGCTCTGTTTTTCTTCCTCCCTTCCTCTCGCTGCCTTTGCTTCTTCCTCCGACTGTACTTACTCTTACACTCCCATCACATGACTAGCCAGGTCTTAAACCTGTGATGCTGCAGCCTTTGAGCCATAACCTTTCATACCAAACTATCACAGCCAGCTGACAGTTCCCCCATGTGATTTAATAATACTTGTATCTGTCTTAAACAAATCCCGAGTGTTTCCCTTTGACTATCTTTCTATCTTAATAAAATAGTCTCAGAGCCAGAATCAACAACTTATCATTTCCTCCCCCACAAATCAATCTGTCAATGCCTGTGTGTGTGTTTTGGTGCACGTTGGGGCATGTTGCATTTGGAGCCAGTTATCATGGCTTTCTTAAGTTGCTACTTTTAATATATTGTTGTTATAGTTACTTACTGTTGACTTCACCAAAAGAATTCTGTCTTCACTGGTAATGGACCGACTAATCCACTGTAAGACCCATGTCAGTGTCATACATCCCAGTACAGGAAGTGTTTTCAAATGGAAATCACATCTCAAATACTTTCAGCAGTATCATTTTTTTTCCACACATATTTGTTCTGCTGTTTTGCTGAGTGATCATTTATGAAACTTACAGCACTGAAGAGGCTGTTAGACAGTGACCTCAGCTTATATGGGGAAAAAAAAACCGATCTGACAGACTATGTACCAGCACAGTTTATCTCTTGGTGGCAGTATTTAAAGGCGACTGGTTTAGTAGAATTATTTCAGGCAAAGGAATTTTAATAACACTGGCGAGACAGCACAGCCAGGTCCTAATACACTGCAGTGAATTCACCATGAAGAGACGAGAATAATCTATTGTTTAATGCGGCTATAATGTATTTTCCACAGTAGCTGCTATTCCTGCCATGTCTAATCTGCCTTCCTCTCAGGATACTGGCCGACTGGCTGGATCATGTTTATTCATGAGTAACTATGATCCAGCCAGGTAACAATAATATAATTCAGTCAACTATTATGATGAACAATAATTTAAGATTTTGAAAACAATAACTGTTCTTCTTTATTGAGTTTTCAGTACGTGCACTTTAGGTTTTGTTTGAAGGTTGTGTAGGGAACACAGATCCTGAAGTTTTACCTGACATAGACTTACATGGAGGTTGCAAGAAGTCTAAAAACTACTTCAGTCAGCTTATAAGTCTTGATCAGACATATTCCTCTCTTAGAAAAGGCTTACCTCAGCAAGGATCACCTCTTGTGCTGCTTCTTTTATTGCCCTCACTGTTGTTTCCAGTGATGCTTCCTCTATAAATATGGAATTATATTGTTGAACCAGACACCCCTGGATACTTCTTCCTTACTAAACGTTCAAGCAGTCTCCACTTCTGAATGAATTTCTCACCCTCAGAGCTGCAAACCAACTTGATTGAAAGGATACCGAGAAATAGACCTCACATCTGTTTCTTTAGCTCACATAAAAATAATTGTTTCTCCACCACATTTTAATGTTGTTGCCCAGGTTACTGTTTTCAGATGTCAGCGAGAAACACCTTATAAACAGATTTTTGGAATAATTGGACCCTTTCTAAGTGAGTGTCACTGATGATGCACAGGTAACCTACTGTGCGTTTATGTGGAATAAAAACAATCCATTCTTGTGTTCATGTGTGTTTCCACCGGCTCTATCAATGGCCTCGGCACCACGACAATCACATCATTGAGTCCGGCTATGAAAGCTGGCTTGTGTGCTTTTAGTTGAGCTAAGTGCAGTTGTCATGTGGATTTCATGCCCCTGGTTGTGTGTTCTTGTTTGTTCAGCCGTGTGTTACACCTAGAACCATTCATTCCATGTAAATGTCCTTCAGTATATACCGCGAAACTCCTAAATACGACATGTTTAATGTTTTCCAGCAGGTATATTGTGTCAGAATGTCAGCGTTTATTTTTCTGGTAGCTACAGGTCTTTCTTGATCTGCCTTGTCTACTACTATTTACACAGTAACAGATACAGGATGTTGTTTTCCCCCTACTTGCAATAAAAATACCCTGTGGAGTTTTTGACCCTCACTAGCTTTATGGGGCAACGTTGATATGAAAGTGTACCTGCTGTGTTTTTTCTTTCACACGCTCACTAGGAAACCAATTGTGCCACACAATTTTACAGATCTACAGATGGTAGAAAAATGCTGAGGAACTCAATATTGAACCAAAAGAAATCAGTTCTGCAATTACTTTCATGTAGACGAAAATGCATTTAATACTTACGTTATGCTTCAAGCAATTATACATTACGTTTTAGTGAACAACACTGAATATAAGCATGTTTTTATCTCATTCATGGGATTAAGAAAATTGCTTATAGCTAGTGAAACTATATCAGAAAAATATCAACTGAGTTTTGTTAATACTCAGTTTGTAGCTGATTAGATTTTGCTTGAATGACGAGGTTGCTTGTTAGCATGCAAGATTTCTTGGTCAGATTTTAAATCTCACATCCAAAGCTTTATGTTTAATGTGTACAGTGTTTCTGTGGCTTTGGCAGCTGTTGCCGCAAAGAGCCAGCTATGGGAACTTAATCTGATAGAGTCTGTTCTTATTAGGGTCTCCAGCATTAACATACAAGTCAAGCAGTAATTATTATATACTGGCGCAGAAAGAGCTTTAGGCAATGAAGCTGTTGTTTTCAAATATTTTCATTGTATTGAAACTATGTGTGGCAATGCCAACATAGGTGCACATGTGCAACACACTACATACTGTTACAGGAATGCTTAATCATTTAGAGGGCTCTGTTGGTATGATAAGACCCTTTGAATCTTGCTGTATAACATTACTGTATATTGATTCTCACTGGCAGTAGGAGCATCGCCTTTTCTATTAGGGATATGATCTCCAGACGCTCTATTATACTCTGTTATTCTCTGTTTTATACTGCTGTATACTATATGTGTGATGTACTCATGCTCTAAATTCATTTCCAGGGTTTTGTGTTGATATACGACTAGCGTTTAGTAAGGTTTATGTTTCTTCACTTTACTAATGCAATCAGCTTTAGATTCTTTTGGGTGATCATAATTTTTAAATGCTTGACTTGTAACCTCCATCAGTCAGTCTGCCAGCAGCAGATTGCGGCCAAACACTAGAAGCCAAATGCATTGATTTCAGCAGCTGAAAAAGAGCAGTGGATTTTGTCAGATGAACACTAGATCCCATTTCATATATTTCCACGATTCTGTTGACACAACTGTTTGATTTACTTCATTCAGGGCCATAAATTGTGAATGAAACGTTGCCTCAGAGTTTACTAGGTGTTGCTGATGGATCCGTCCAAGTGGGTTGAAATGATGCAGTCTGTCTCTGCTTCTTTCTCCTGCACTTTCTTAATCTAACTTTTTTCTATTTCTTTTTCATAAATCTCACTCATTCTTGTATTTCTGTCACTCTGTCTGGCTAGCCTTCAATCTGTCTGTGCTTCTTCAACTAACTTTTTCATTGCTGTTTTGCTGTTTTGTTTGTTGCTAAGAGATCGGATCACTGTAGTTGCCAATTCCTTGCACATATTTCATTTAATGTCCCTGCTTTGGTTATATATGAGGAGTCGGACAATAAACAGTAAGCACCGTTGAAAGCATTTTATTGAAAAACCAAACTTTTTGCAAAGAGTTTTGCAGAATTTTTGCTGCAATTTTCAGTTCCTATATTATTCAAATGTACAGTAAAGCGCCACTTCCTGTCATGAATATCATTCTAAAAAAATAACCTCATGTCCAGTCCTGAAGCAGCAAATTTAAAGTGAAATAAATATTTCTGAAGGTTCACATATGGAAGCAACTTTTGTGTATGTTTAAGTTACAAGGTATTTGTGTCTCTAGCTCTCAGTGTGTCAGTCATAGTGTGATGTGAACCATCTGCCTGTCATCTCTGTCCCTCCCTGTGCTGAAAGCAGGCATTGTTCAAAGCACTCAAACAGGTCAGTGTATTTTCAAACCAGACAATGCTGCTGCACTGGAAAGCCTTTATTGCTATGTGTTGAAACCATTTTTGTATTTTTTCAAAGCACTTAAATCAGACAGCATATGTGTTGAAATCTGACATGGCTGGAAGCATAGTGGCAAATTCATCTGTGAAAGCTTTGATACAGAGCATGTGTGTTTCTCTTTCTTTTGTATAAGTGATGACACAAGTATTGACCCTTTCACTTTTGTATGAATATATAATAAGGCAGCAGAGTTTTACTCAAGGATAGTGTATGCTGCAAATCAAGGATGTTAAAATCAAAGCAGAGACATGCATTAATAAGCTGTGACATTTAGTTAAGTATTGATGATTTTTTATGCATTTACCAATGCAGTACCTGTGAATTTCCACAATTATCAAATTTGATGTCAAAAAATAGTCAAATAAATCAATTTCAAAGTAAACTCTTTTATTTAAAAAAAGAAGCACTGCACATTTTGTTCATGGTAGTTTGTGGCATACACAGTGCTTGTATGAGGGTTGATCAAAAAGTTCCACGACTGTGCACTATACAAGCAGTAACTGTTACGACTCACGATTTCACGTGACACGACACTATCAACGGGAGAACCTTTGTCGTGACCACTAGTAGGTGTGCCATTGCATGCTCTTTTTGGATTGCAAACTGAAACAGAGAAGAAAGCATCACATTCTGTGTCAGTCATCAGCCCTGGATGAGCGAAACTTCATGTGCAGGATCATCACTGGTGATAAGATCTGGGTCTGCAGCTACCACCAAGAGAAGGATCGGTAGTATGCACAGTGGAAGGTCAGGAGTGCACCAGGAGCATGCTGTTTGTTTTCTTCAGCATTCACATAGCTTTGCACCAGGCATTAATACTCCTGGTTGCGTTCTTAAGTCAGAATTCTTGTATAACATATGAGGTGTTCAAGAAAGAAAATTTGGTGCAAATTTCCCCAATGGTGGCAAAGGGGCATGCGGGTATGTCCAGTCACAGCACGTCGGTTACAAATAGGTTTTCAGCCACAACAACGCAAACTTTCCTCCCCATCCACACTACTCACCAGATTTGACTTCTTCCTACTCCACAGAATGACACAGTTTAAGACTTTCAGGCTTATCACATATGGCGCTTGACATGATACATAAAAACATGTTCAACACAAGTCCTACTGTTGATGGCACGGTGTCACGTCCTGTCACATCCTGCACAAACACGGCAAGCAATCTTGGAGCTTTTTCATCAACCGTTTCCAACTACACAGTCAGATATTTTGACAAACTGAATAGGAAGGACATCAGCCGACTAACGCTGAGCAGCACTTAACTCATGTTATGAACTATTACTACATTAGCCCAAACAGTATGATAATGTTAGGCTTTTGTGTGGAGCATTGCTACCACAGATGCAGCTGTGACAATTCACAGTACAATTTTCAGTAATAACTGGAACTCTTTCACCTTAAACATCTGCGTTTCTGTCTGAAAGACGCCTAGATAAGTCTGAGATGTGTTTTCCATTTGTTTAAAATGCTCTGACTTCATTAGCCTTCTGGATTTTGGTAGTCTTGTCCCTGATCATCCCCACAAATGTGAAATGACTCTATCCACAACTGAACATTAATTGTTTTCTTTCCCCCCTTTTTGTTGCACCAAACCAGTTGCTGTACATATCTCCAATAGTTACTGTTTGTTACCATGGAAAAGTAGTGTCCTGTCATGTTTTCAGTGTTTTGGCATCAACTTGATACCAAAATATTGCTTCTCGTGATGTCTCTGCATACATGCTGCTTGCATATGTATTCTGTATATTACTTCCAGTGGAGATGTGTGCAATGGTTAAAACTGCTGCTTTCTGTCATAACCAAGCAACAGAGCCATAAATCAAATACCACGGGAAACTTGGAGTGCTAGACATGTTACACAGACAAATTATTTAAATTTCTGTTTCTGATTTCCTCAATGATTTGTTACAAATTCTTTTATATGAAAACTGAAACTACTTTGAGTTTCAAATTCTTTTTCCTCTTAGTGATTTAAAACAAATGTTTGCTTTTGGAAACCATCACTTGCTTCAGACACATGGAGTTGAGACAATTAAATACTTACGACACCAATTAAAAATGTCTTTCTTCACTGTATGTGTGACATACTGTTCTACATCATTAGAACTCACTTGTACGGCTGCAGGATTCTTTCATGGAGAGGGAAACAGCAGTGCTTTGTAAGTTGGTGTACATGTATGTGGAGAGGGAGAGGTAGCATTTGTGTGGGCAGGGGCCAGGAACCAAGCACTAATTGAGGAAAACATATAATTGAACATTTTGTGGTAAACATTTGGTCCATAACAGTGCTCAAGTGGTTGGTGTGAACACACCCCTGGAAATGGGTCAAAATGAATGAAAAGCCCACAGATTTCTTCTGCTCAATAACTTTTTTTCCCTTTTGCTCGTTTTCTGCCTTCCTTTCCATCCACACAATTTGAATCAATGTCATGTCAATCCTTCATTACTCTCTTCTTCCTGCTCTATGTGCTCGAGGGTGGTGGTGAGTGATGTTGCGTGTGTTGGGCTAATATGACTATAAAAGGTTGGGGCCACAGAGCCTTAACACTAATCCGGGTACAGAGCCTCTTTTATTAGCCCTGCCTGTGCCTGTCAGTGTGTGTGTATGTGTGTGCATGTGTGCGAATGTGAGACAAAGATAGAGGCAAAGGAAACAGACCAAAAGATGTCTAAACCCACATTACACACTCTCATCCTTGACTGTTGTTATATATTCAGCAGACACACATTCTGAAGAACCTGGTCTAAAACCTACACTTGTCACTAAGTGTAAGAGACACTTCATTGCAAGAACGACCACAAACGTGTGCGTGTGTGTGTGTGTGTCTTCAGTAAAGTGGTCTGTGTGGTCCTTTTTTCATGGTGTCAAAAGAAACAAATGACCTCACTCCTCTTTGGACACACTTGAACCCTCTGTGTGACCAAGAATGGTCACAACTAAAGCGGTGAGTTGTTTCTGCTCTCAGAGGACACTAACGATATCCAAGTCCTGTTGTATTAACAGCAAACACACAGACACTAATTAGTAGCTGTTTTTATTTCACTCACAACTCTGTCAACAATGGCTATGTAAACTGTGAACTGAGCCTTCTTAAAGATACCTTTATGTTTGGCTTTTAGAAAATGCTTTTGCGTCATGGGAAAAGACAAGAGATACATCCTACGCACATTTCCAAATCTGTCACTGCGCTCCCTCAGCCTGCTGATAAGAGGAGCTCTGTCATACATGACACATGCTTACACAATGTATGGCCTTGTTTGTGGTGGTGACAGATTAAAACAGTAACAAAAAAACCCTACGAACACATATCAATGTGCTTGTATTTTAGACAGAAATTCATATATGTAATATTTTTGCACAAAATAAAAACTGATTTTTAATCTTTGGCTCTGGCAGGAAAATACATTTAAGTCTTTGTTACTGACAAATCTGTTTTTTTTACACAGCAGTACAGTAAACATCTACTGAGATAACACATATTTTACCAAACAGGAAACAGACCTAAATTCAACATTGTATGTAATGCACAAAAATAGGAAGCCCATAAGTAGGCATTTAGTCTAATCTGATCTTATTTTCTTGTGGAGTTAAGCCCATTTATTTGCCTGTTAAATGCTTAGTTGCCTCGCAACTGTCTTCAAACACTTGTGTACAAAATATGTCAGCATTCCTCACTATTAAATGGACAACAAAACCAGTTATGGTGTGTGGAAAACGTTACAGTTGTTCCTTGTGTTGTGTTGTTCCTGTACGTAATTATGAATATATAATCAGCCTTAGTGTCGAGGACAGAATTGATAAAGTGTAGCATCTGTATATACGTTGAAGCCATGTTGAACAGCAGGGCCTGTGTTTAATACCAACCAGCATGAGCTCAGCATAAGTTTTTTTTTTGTCTTGAATCTGTTTCACATTAGCCAACTTCCTCCAGAGTGGAAGTGCAGCAATTAAACTTTGTTTAAATATTTAGAGCACACCTCAAAAATCATGGAAGACACTGAAATCCAGAGACAAGAGAAATGTACATGTATTTTATGATGCGTGTAAGCTAAGATTTGTCTGGTTTATACTTACTGTTTCCTCAAAGCCTGTAAAAGTGGTGTGTGTCTACACCTTGTAGCGTCCCATTATCGATTTGTCACCTTTTGAACATTTTGGATGGTGAATAATGACATAATTGCTTTTTAGTGGGAGTAAATTCACTTTACTTGATCTTTATTGTATAGTAACAGTTAAGAAGGTGTCAAAATGAGCTTCTTTTTTTCACAAACAAGCTTTACAAGTTTTACTGCTGTTGTTGCTGCTGTCAAAGTTTTGTAAATGATGCCGCACATTATCAGTTTGCTAAATGTTAACTTCATTATGCTACATTGATGACATACGGAAGGCAAAATTTTTATTAAAAATCCAGTCCTCAGTTCATTATTGTTCTGTTATTTAATTTAATATGAAAGATTTATGCACTTAAATGTGCTTAACCTGTTGTGTTTGGGCATTTATCTTTCTTAAACACCTTCAGTTTGTGTATATTGTTAAAAAAGTATCAGTTACTTTGACTTGATTTTCATTAAACAACCAATAAGAAATGGCTACATGATAAGCAGTAATAGAAAGATTAGATGCAGTTTTTGAATTTTTTGTCTTTTTTCTCAATGTTGAAAAATTTTAAACTTTTCTCCAATAAGCTGTAAGCCCAGTATGACAACACTCCATAAAGAACAAACAGAGGTAACTCAAACATTAAGGCTCCTGTTGTTAGACACACATCAGTGAACATACAGTAGAACCTCTATCATGTGGTTCAGAACCTGGTCTTTCATTAACTTTCCTTAAATACTTAATGGAATGAATCCATAAATCCTCTGATAAATACAGGGTCACCTTGACCCGCCCTCCTTAATAACGCTGACTGTTGATGTAGATGATTTAAGCTCTTTGTGGTTTTTGTGTTTCCGCAGCTGACCGATGGTGGAAAGGCAGCTAAGGGTGGCATTGCTGTTGGAGACTTGGTTCTGTCCATCGACGGCATTGCCACGGAGGGCATGAACCACCTGGAGGCCCAGAACAAAATCAAGAGCTGCACGGGAAACCTCAGCCTCACTCTGCAGAAGTAAGCAATGAAACTGAGTCACATCGCTTTACGGTGATTTAGTGTGTGAACATGAACGGGTAACCATTCGTTTCCATGACAACACAAGATCCATACATTCCCAGATCCATACATTCCCCGTCAAACCCTCCCAAAACAACCCATTTCTGCATCAGATTTAAAGTCCATACTTCCCCTTTCAACCCTGCGACATCCCGCATCCAGGCAGATGTTCACTGTTTTTGTAGGAGTTAATCACATCAGCACCATTAGTTCTGCCTGATCTCCTGTTCCCTGAAGGAACGAAGAATAACTAAAATCACAGCAAGAGCATCACACATGTGGACCACCACCTCCTCCCCAGGGCCCACTCCTCACTATGTGGTGGAATCCTGAACACTGAAGCTGATTTATCTCAAGCATTTCTGTTACAGTGTGTGTCTGTATGTGTGTGTGTGGCTTCATATTGGTTCTCATGTGGTTTGAATTGTCTGGTTTCTTCTTTGGCAGCGCTTGTAGCCATGTGTGTGTTTTTGTTTAAGCACTGTGAGATGTTCAGGGCTCCTACGCTTTTGGATTCAAGATAATGAAGAAACAGCAGAACTGTAGCGATCAGCACACAGAGAGGAAAATGTAATGAATTTATTTTTTAGTGCAAGAATTCAAAACAGACTGAAAATGTGCTGTTTGCTTTTCTTTCTGTTTTGCTGTCTCTACATCTGCCAGTGTCTGTCTGGATTTCACATTCCGTCCTCACTCAATGACGTTTCATCTCCTTCACCCCTCCCCTCATTTGAGCCTAACTGAGCGTGTCCTCTAATTTGTGTCCAAATGATGACAGACTGAAGATGTTTTCTTTTGGTAAAGTGGGAGAGAACATCTCAAGGCTTTTTGTAGCTCAAGGTCAACGTGAGGCTCTCTGTGTGTGAGTCAAAGACATCAACGATCGGGTGCTTTTTTTATGATGAGGGAAACAGGTCTTAGAATAACACTTGACACTTGACAGTGACGTGGAAATATGGAGCCACTGAAACTGAAATTGTTTTTGCAGGAAACAGTAGCAGTCACCTTTCAGCTGTTTGAGATACATAACCCAACCTGTCTCTGCAAATTCATAAAACATCCCAATAGGTCTCTTGCTGGCTGATTTTTATGATAATTAGTTTTTTATAGATTACCCAGGAGACAGTTAGTCAGTTAGTATGAAAACACATGGGAACAGCTAGCCATTCTCTGCACTCTACTGCAGCTATAGTTGAGAAAAAGTCCAGCATAGTATCTTGTTTAACAATCAGACTTAAGGTCCTCTTTTTCAAAAGCAAATGGGATGTCCAGCTCTTTGTTAGCAGTTCTGATGCTTTCTGAGTCACTGTTTCCGCTGCTGTAATGAACAGATCTGTAGCCGTCACAGAAATTACTTTCGCATTAGTTCATTAAGCACCAAAATAGCTGCAAAGTGTCAGCGTAACTAAACAAATGTCATGTACCGGTGTGCTTATTTTGGAGAACAGTTACAAGGATTATCTGTTCTGCATCACTTTATTTCAGGCCCCATTGGAAAGACAAAACCAGCTTGTTTCATTATTAGCATTATTATATTACTGTGACCAGGCAGCCTCTGTAGGGATCAGCTTGAGCTCCAGATTTCACTTTACTAGAATACTTTAGGGCCCAGATCTTACTTCCTATCATAAATGGAAAGTAAAAGCTGACATTCAGGGTTTCTTTCCGTTTGCTGCCTGGCATTCACTGGCACACTGATGGACATACTGTATATCCAAAGCGTGTCACGCATAGGTCAACATCTGGGCTTTAATGGATTTACATGCATAATGGAAAGAACCGATCTGATCCCTTGTTTCTGTTAGTTTTTATAGGTATCACTCACTTCTTCTTTCATGTTTCCTTTTTGCCTGCACATTTTGATTGGGGTTGTCACTGGGTCAGATAGCAAAAGGAATGAGAGCAGCGAGAAGACACAGAGAAATGTTAACAATACATGTGGTGTCTGTATGTGCGTATTTTAAAAAGAAGACAGGTTGTTATTCTGTTTCCAAATAAAGAGGTGATGTGGAGAAGAGATGGGCAGCAGATGTATGAAGGACAGAGATGGAAAAGTTGTAAAGTAAAGTTGTCTCTTAAAGACGATTTTAAACTGACATGTAGTTAAATTTGTGCTGGCTACAGTTATTTTCAAGGATGGCAAATGTAAGGAGAGCCAAATTATGCTGGCACTGACCCACCTCTCCATCCAGTAAAAAGCTGCAACAGAACTGGGATTTATTAACTGTAAGTGCATGAATGCAAATAGTATAGTTACCAGGGCAATCATCACACAGCGTCTTTCATTTAACTGTCTGTTATGTTTTCTTTGCTTCTGTGGCACAAATTTATCACGGTAAAGTAAGCAGCACTGAAACTGCAGGTGCCAGAAGATCAGTGGAAATTTGCTGCTGTTCCAATCAGATCAATCATTTTTAACTGATCGGAAGACAAAGTTATGCCAGCTGTAAGAGTTCAAATGAACAAGAAATTTGTCCATTGTGTAAAAAAAACACTTTGGTGAGCAGGATATTAAAGATGTCTTTGATATTCTCTTATTCTCTTTATAAACTTTTGCTTCAGATTTTCCATGTACGTGTTGGCAGTCGCCCTATCAGCTGGTTTTCTTGCAGCATTTTCCAGAACTATTCAGATCATATGAGGTTTACATTACAGGCAGACTTCAAATACTTCAAAGGCAGTTTTGTCTGTTTCTTTGATCCATGAACAGTTCCTTTATTAACTATGGATCTGATATGGACATAGTCTTACATTAAGTTTGTGTTTTTAATTTTTGAAGGATTTTCTTTGCAGTTTACATTTCTGTATATAAAGCTGCAAATGTCTTCCAGTGTGGCGTGTACATTCAATTACAAAGTTGAAAGTGTGTTGCTTTATCACAGTGTGGGATGGGTGTGAGATTATGCAGGCTGTCAAAGTATCATCAGTGTCACATAGTTAATACAATGGAGTATTGTGATGTTACTGATAGCTCTCAAAACACAAACTTTTGATTCACAACCTTCAACCTTTGGATTCTTGATGCCGTTCTGTTGTACAGACCCAGTGTTTTTGCAGTTCTGCTGCTCAGGAAAAGAGGCAGGCAAACTGATAGCAGCAGAAGCAGGAAAGAAGGAAGGATGGAAAAGGCTAAAAAGAAGTCGAGGGAGACAAATAGGAGTAACAGTATGGCGAAGAGATGAAAGAGAGACACATAAACACGGATGGAGATGAATTCTCCGAGGCCCACAGTTTCTGATCAGCTTGGTTGACATTTGCAAACCATGGATCACCCTGCTTAATGGCACAAGGCGAGAATGTTAAAACATCGCTGGTCCATGTTTAGATTCATCTATCTCCATAAAGTTTTACTGTGATTACTTGCACACAGCCGTGGAAAAAATGCAAGCGCGTTTCTGGGAATTTCTTTTTTCAATGAATCATTTTTCCATTCTTATCTTCAGTGTCAAACTGAATTCCATTTGATGAGACCAATAAAACCAACCAATATCTTGTAAGCTAAACGTACTCTTTTACTGTTAGGGAAATCGCAGACACATGTGGAGCACATATGTCCACAACATACTTCTCTTACACACACACACACAAACGCACACACACACACACACACACACACACACACACACACACACACACACATACCACACATGAACACACGCAAATGAATTTTCAGAAAGATGGTTGTTTAGGATTTGACATGTTCCATTGAATTTCTGGGCCTGCAACTAAGTATTATTTGGATTAACGATCAATCTACAAATACTTTTCTTGATTAATCATTTAATCTATGAACTGTGGGAGAAAAAGTAATGAAAAATGTCCATCAAACCTTCCCTGCCAAAGTGACATCCTTAAAGTGCTTGTGGAAAACATTTTTTTTAACATTTACTATTATATATGAAGAATATAAACAGTATATTAGAACGAAAAACTTGCTATTTTTGCATTAAAAATGACTGAAACTATTGAAATTGTTTTCTTAGTATCAGCTAATTGTTGCAGCTTTATTTCTTTACTGTTTCATTCAAGCACGAACAGATGGACACCAGTGGAACAATTAGACTTAAAGGACCAAGAGAGCCAGTCAGACTGAAAGATGTGAGAATGGTTGGAGGAACAGGTTATGAGCAGAGGTGTGTTTTCTGATAAAAGATGCCAAAGGGTAGGTGCATGGAATCAAGAAAGAAGGGAAAGAAGAGATTTTAAAACAGGGAAAATGGAAAAAGAAGCTAATGGAGACTGAGAAATGGAAATTGGCGATGAATTTGAAGAATGAAAATGGAAATTAGGTTTGAAAGCAAGGTAGAAGATAAGATAAAGATAAAGTTCTTTATTTCTCCCCACTCCAGGGGAAATTTACATTGTTACAGCAGCTTATGTAACAGTAGACGTAGTGATAAGAATAAAATAATAATAGAACAATAGTAATAATATTTACAATATATACAAGGGTGAGAGATGAGGATAAAGTGGCTTAACAGAAAAAATAAAAATAAAAATAAAGTTTAAAAGTGCAAAGCCTAGAGAATAAGTTGGTAAGTTTCAGGAACTACAAAAGCACCGAGACGTTTCCTCCTTGCTGAAGGGTTTGTCCTGAAGCACCCCGCTAGCACAATGTAAACACAAAGTTCCTACACTTAAATTAGCCTCTTAAGCATTCTAATTATTCTCTATAGAGGTACACCAAAGTAATAAACTGTTCATTTCATCCAATTATCCTATGCTTTAACAAAACCACCTTTGTATTTCACTGTTATGCACTTGGACTGCCAGTGTCTGGCTAAATGCTTTATTCCCTGCAGTAAAGTCTTTTCGAAGCCCATTTGACTATTTAATGAGCCTGTGTGCATGCGTGTGTGTTTGAGTATTTTTCACTTGAAATGGCACAGACTCAAGGTCCTGATGTATTCGAGGGTGTTATAGGGTGCAAACTGAAACACGGTTAACCTGATGTAGTCATCAGCACACCAAAGTACACAGCAAAAGAATGCATTATTTGAATAAGCAAACGATCACGCACAGAAGAACGGTTCTGTTGCAGCTTTTGTGTTGTGCCGAGTTAATTGGTTCCACTTCTTCTTTTATCAGCGTGGAGATCTCCAACTGTTGAAAGGCCCTCAAACAGGATAATTATGGTGTTTGACAAGCCTTCTCTTTGTTACTTAGATTGAGATTCTGAATGATGGAGTCATGACATACATTTTTAAAGTGGGATCTTATGCATCCATGTAGAAACCCACAAGAATAGGCAGTAATATGTCATAGATAAACACAATCAGACTTTAGATCTCTTGTGTGTGTGTGTGTGTGTGTGTGTGTGTGTGTGTGTGTGTGTGTGTGTGTGTGTGTGTGTGTGTGTGTGTGTGTGTGTGTGTGTGTGTGTGTGTGTGTGCGTGTGCGTGTGGTAGCACTGGATTGTTGTTTGCTGCAGTGACACTGATTTACTGTTCCCCATCCACACACACAGCCACATATCAATCAGAATGTTTAGCTCATCTTGACATTCTGCATCTTTTGCAATCATGAATTTACTCTCCATTCACAGAGAACCGTGGGCATTTTGATTGTTTTTGTGCAGAAAATATGGCATACTTTAGCGTGTACTACTTAGAAATACATGCATACAAACCAGGCACACGGAGCCACACACAGGCAAGCACACATACATGCACAGATCTCACATAAAATAAAACTCAAGCAGCTGCTCGAGTTATTTTGAGCCTGGAAGTTGGCCTCTGCACAGGCAAAGGGTTGGGTGAGGGAAGTTAACGTAGGGTTGGGGTATACGTTTTCAATCTGTTTATGTTGTGTTCTCTGAAAAGAAACAACACAATCACTCGATATGCTCATGCTTGTGCACAGCAAATGCAGACGCACATGTGCACAGGAACAAGTCATGTCAGTTTCTATAATCTTATGGTTCTGCATTAATATGTAAGTAGTGATGTATGGCCTAATAAATAGTTACAGACCATTTCTTTCATGAAATTGAATGTATTTTTTTCATTTCAGATGAATACATATAAATAAAATTTTAAATTCACAAGCATAATACTTACAGAGCTGCTCAATTTCGTATCTGTTGTTTGCAATATAATTATCCCCACAATACAATCTGAAACTGTGTGTGCACATACCAAACTAATGGCATTCTATCATATCAGAAACATGAGACAGCATGAGTTGCATAATTTGTCATTTGATTTGTGGGAGGTATGTGTCTGTTACCTGTCTGTAGGCAACACTGATACTTTAATAAAATGATGCATTGCCTGTTTTTAGCTTACACTTTAAAATGTAACCCAGTATGGATGACAGGCTTACTTAGAATTGACCGGTATGCAACAAGAACACTGTGTTTGAATGAGTTTGGCTTTGAAGGAGAGAGATAATTACATTTGGAATTGAGATAGCATGTTTTTTGTGAAATGTTCCAGAACAAAGTCAGCTCTCTATAAGGGAGCACTCAGAGCAAAGAACAAAAAAAACACTCACAGAGGAAAACAAATTAAGAACTCTTGAAGATGTTCCCAGTTTGATGGAAACAAACTGACAGTCAGTCTGAGTGCTATATTTTGACTCAGATATTAATAAAATCTCCTGTCACAGTCGTGTGGCGCATTACTGCTGTGTTGTAAGATGTGCATTCCTCTTTTCTCTTTTTGGCATTTTGTAACTTTATCTGAAAGTACACTGTAGAGACATCACAAGAAATAATGAGGACAGAGAGCATCTCCAGGTCATATCCAAATATTCAGGGTGCTTTGCTTCTTGTTCAAAAAATTATATTACTATAAACCGTTGAGGCTCATGATATCAGTAGCTTAAGTGGCTTTATTTTTTTATATATATCCCCACCTTCTTACTCTGTTGGCTTTAGTAATATTACTGTTTGTACAGTCGATAAGGTCTAAAGCTCCTGCTAAACTAGAGACTGAGAAGAAGTGTATATTTAAACTCAAATATTAATCTCAGTAAGGGGGACTAGTGATAGCCATATGAGAAAAATATAATGTATCGACTGATGAAACTCATCAAAACGTGGCACACTGTGAGTTAGACCTTGTAAAAGTTGTACTGGAGCTGCAGCAATCACAGCTCGATGCAAATCCTAATAGATTCTCCCTGTGCAGCTGCCATTGTCACTTACTCTGCTTACTCTGATATTTGCCAAAGATGTTCTGAAGCCAAGAGCGCTAAACCTGACTCACCTGTCTCTGTCTTTCACTGGTCTGTAGTATTTGCCAGAGATCATCTAAAACCGATGGCTGTCGTCTTTGGCCGGGCTTGTCGTATTCACCAGTAATATCCTAATGCCGAGAGTATGCAGCTACAGCTTCACACACCTGCCTCTGCCTGTCTTTCTGTAGTCTGTTGTTTTTGCCAAAGAAAACACAAATCCCAAGAACATTAGGGGTCTGTGAAGGTAGCCCATAGATGTTCTGAGGCCAGGAACACTGTGTTATGCTCATCTGTCTCTTCTCTTTTTAAAAAAAATCTTCTTTGCTGTTTGCCAGACATATTTTACTGTAAGCCAACAGCACTCATCTTTAGGCCACCCAGCATTGTTGAATGACAACCAAGCGAGCAGCTGGAAGAGTGTGACGAATCATCTGGACAGATTAAAAAAGAAAAATAAGAAGCTACATTTCATATGTGCTGAGTAATTTACTAGAAGCGAGTTTCGGGGTGCAAGCACGGTCAAAACATAAACTGTACACTCAGCAGTTTGGCTCCAAACAAAATAAACTTCTAATTACACTCACAGATGACTCTGTCTTTCTCTCTATATAAATTGTAATCAGCACAAGTTTCCGTTTAGTCCTGTAGTTCTCACGTTTAGCTGTAATTCCTTTTTGTTTTCAGTTCAGATTGGCCAGGATAAATTCTAATATAGCCAAAGATCTTACTTTGTATTTGTTTTTGTCTTGATTTTATTACATAATAAGATGACACTGTGCTCAACTCAGGCATGGAGTGTAATTCTACATCCGTGTGCCTGTTTAGCATACGAATACATACTATTTGTTAATACCCAAACTTAAAATGTGCGTCTAAATATACAAGATGTGCAGAAGCAAACATTTTAGTAAATATCTTGTGCACTTTCCACATTCCTCCTTCATGCTCATCTGCTGAAATTGCCATGATTTTATAGTGGAAAGAAGAAGCTGAAAGAAGTTTAGGTATTTGTTCAATGTCAGAGCCAGGATCTTTTCATAATCACTGTCATATCGATGTCATCTCA
This sequence comes from Amphiprion ocellaris, assembly GCF_022539595.1. Taxonomy (NCBI): domain Eukaryota; kingdom Metazoa; phylum Chordata; class Actinopteri; family Pomacentridae; genus Amphiprion; species Amphiprion ocellaris. The sequence goes on along the minus strand of NC_072771.1, from coordinate 26,949,361 downwards.
ACTCAGATGGATTTACGTCTTCTAGGAAGACAACCAAAGAGAGAGAAAGCATGAGCAAAGTCAGTACAAAGTTGGACAATGACTACAGCATCCAAAACAAGAAGAAAACAGTTTAAGGAAAAATGAAAACCATCTAGTAAATCTTGTATTTCTGTGAGTGAATCTCTGAGTGACACTAATGCACTCTGATATCCGTAACCCTTTCTGCAGACCTCAGGCCACATGTCCAGCTGTGGATCATTTTGATGTGCAGGCTGTCTCAGTGCAGACTAGTGGACCCAGCTGGAGTCCAACCTCTTAAACCTGTCTGTCTTTGTGTGATGTATTTTGTTGTTTCTGTTTTCGCTGTCTTTAAAAGTAACTCTGAGCGGACAAACAGAAAAAAATGGAACTGGGAAGAAGATGATGCTAAAATGAAATCTACTTTCTCCTTCTCTCATTCACAGAAATGTAGATTATAGATAGTTATGTGTCCTTAATTGCTGCACTGTTTATTTTTCTGTTGAACACACATATATGATGAAGTAAGAATTTAATATGAGTCCAGAGCTGAGTACTGGGCAGATTTTACAAAGCTGCACCACTAAAGAATGAAGCTTTAATTCATCCCATTTGGGCCCCCCAGGATCATGTGGATGTTCTCATCCAATTTGGGCCCCGTTTCCCTTACGGAGCCCCAGTATGTATTGAGTTTGCCTTCGAGGCAGAGATTCCTGAACTCCTTCTGCCCAGGACCCACACTTGAAACAGCACAGTCTGTATCTGACTCTCATGAAATCACGGTTGTGTTGGTTCGACCTGTGTTGTGTAATTGTCTGTTCTGCTCAGTGAATTTGACAGCTTGACTTTGATAAACCCAGTTTTACTTCATGTGTCTTTCTGCTCTCGGGGTCGTGTGGTTCTCATTAAGGTTGTCATAGTGTGTTTATCAATCAGCTGCAATAAAAAAAGAAAGCTCTGTTTGGTGATTTGTAGTGTAGAAATGTCTTGTACGCTGCCTGCATGCCAAATACAAGACGTGGAGTCATTAGTTTATTTAATTACACTTTAAATCTTTTAACTGGAGATTATAATCTTAGGTATGTTCCCAAAGTGAGCAAATTATCAGGTCAAGAGTCATTAACGATGACAAATGCTGCTTTAAACACAACATGGTAGAATGTGTAGAAAGAAAAACACAAGGAAAATGGACGAGTAATTGAGTGTTGCAATATGTGTGTTACTACATGCCAACATGTGTTTATCATCCTTGTGTCCGTGTGTCCTCTCAACACCTCCATGTGAGCATGTGTCTTTTTTTTTTTTTTTTTTTACTTCTTGGTCAGTCTGCTGTGAAACAAAGCTGTAAAAGCCTAAATTAGATTTCAAAAGACAACACAGGACTCCAGCCCTGCTATCTACTGTTTTACTGCCCCGTTACTCCAGAGACAGTGCAACCAGTCAAACTAACTCACTGCTCTAGAGACGACCATTAAAACCAAACGGTTGCATTACAGCTTCATGTAAAAAGAAAACATCTGTCTTCTGCCTTTAAAAGATATATATTTGCAAGAATGTTATGTTTCATAAAATTATTTTTATATTCTTTGGACAACACCTAAAAAGAATTACATGCTGTAAAAGTATCCAGACTGTTCATCTGTTTTATTATCCTAAATTATTTGACGTTTGGTATGCCACTGGATGTATGGTGCCACTGGATGTTATAGCAATAACTCAGTATAGCAGTATATAACATTTTACAACTTTTCGTCACAAATATGTCTCGTTTCACATCCTTTTATTTACTGTTTAATGGGCTTCATGTTCTTAATTGTTCACACTATTTTAAATGTTTAAAAGCTATGTATTCTCCATTCCACCCTTCATATTCAAATTATTATTCACACAAATTCCACTCTCTTGCCAAAATGTAGATGGTCATGACTCTTTCTGTGGAATGTATAGTAAGTTTTAGTTATAGATGCTTTACTCTTTCTTTGATGCACTGCTGCTGGAAACATTGCCTCCTGCCTCCTGCACTGCTGGGGTTTAACTTAATGTGTCTGTTTTCTCTCATGATCTGCTTTAAGACTCCTCAGGGCACCAGACAACCACTGTGTGTTTTTGTTAGAAAGTGAGTTACTATAAAATGTGCTTATTTGTTGTTGTGTTACCATAGGAATCACAGTAGCGATAGGTTGAGGGATTTTCTATCAGTTCATTACCTTCTTACAATTAACCTAGAATTCCTCAAAATAACCTAGTATTTGAAAAGGATATTTTACAGAACTGTGTCAGATCTCCTGCATATGTGTATAGATTGTTTTTTATGTAGAATGAAATGTGTCTTTATCTACACATATCTTCATTAAAAATCTACTATACATCAAGAGGTATTGACTAGAATATTATTATCTTAAGTTACGTCTGGTGTATATGGTGCAAACCTTTGTATTCCATCAGAAAAACTGTCAACAAGTAACCATTGTTACTGTATCAAGAACCCTCATTCATGAGAACCACAATGGATTCATCACCCCAGGATATTTGTCTAGCCATATTGATCTGTGCCGCAGGATAAAAACGATTGAAACATTGTAGTGAACTTGAAACATAATGCCTCATTTCTACCAGGATGCACATAACATGTAGATTTGAATAAGAAAAGCTGAAGAAAACATGAGCCTGTGAAACAATCTCTCAAATTTAAAAATGGAAACAATGTCATTTGTTCATATATACTGTAGTGAAGTGTTTTTTCAATCTGTTGGATATAACTGAGCAATGTTATCTCAGGGAAATGGCGGCACTTTTAACATAGTTTGTTCCTTTGTTCTGCTCAGTGTCAAAGCTTCTTTTCTGATCTCATGTGATGTCATGCTGAAAGGCCTATCAAGGCTCGGTGGAGATAGTGGTGGGAGGTAGCAGATTAGGAATGCCGAGGATCACACAAAAACACCGTCGCACAGATTAATAGACATGGGTTAGGAGCTAAAACACTGCAACACAAAGACCGACAATGTTACAGCACTAGACATGGGTTGACCCCTGACCTCCTATGGACTGATACTGTCAAGCAGACTCAGCTTCCAAATCTATTTAAAGACCTTTTCTAGATAAACTAACATGCTGGTCTTTAAATAGTACACAATGCATGTTTTTATTTATTCGCTTCACTGGAATGTAATAATCTTTGTTTACTCAGCATCTTTGTTTCTTCCTTTTAGTATAGTCACATCTAAATTGACTGATTTCCCTCAAAACACTGCACTCATAAATCTACTTTTCTGACACCCAAAACCTGAATCACATGACAATAATTCTGCGAGTCACTCTGTTTGAAGTGATGCTTTGACGTTTCCTCCTGTTCACGTTGCTCTGTCTGCTTTAGCTTAAGGTAAAACGGAAAAAAAGCCTCAAACCAAACCAGCCTGCTCGTTCCCTTTTTTTCCTAATAAGGCACAGAAAAAGAAATAAATACAGCAGGACTGAGAGCCTGTGTCCCACCTCCAGGAATGACGACAGCATACATTTTAGATCACTCTTCGTTTTTTTAATCATTATCACTTCTGTTTAAAAAAAAGTGGGGGTGAGCTCATTCCAGGGAATGAGAAAAACACTCCATGAAATGCAGGAAGGCAACTCAGGAGAGAACAATGAGATAAATAGAACAGAGACGGATGTAAAGATGAAGAGCTGGAAAAATAAAGAGAAAGGGAGGTGAGAAGAGAAAAAAAGAGGAACAGTTAAGGGAAAAAGGGTTTCTTTAGTAAAGACTGAAAAAACAAAGTTAGGGCCATGTTTTAAGTTAATGGCCCAGGGGCACCGTTGTGTCTCCACATAAATTACCAAGCTGCTAAGGTCCCTAATTCACACAGTTAGGGAGCAGTTAGTTTCTGGATCTTATGGGAAAGAAAGGCAAGTTTTAAGTTATCTGAGTTAAACACAGACACATGTGCAAAGTCAAGACACAATATAATTTTGTCTGCTCCACACTATACTATACCAGCACTTTGCTGCTCTGTGCTATCTGGTTAAAGTTAAAGAGGAAGAATAGAAAAAGTTTCAAATGAAAAAAGATGGCAAATATAAAAATAATTTTTAAATCATAGATGGATTTGGTGGACTTGATTTGGATCCCTTCTGACCCTGACAGGAGAGCAAAAGTGACCACAGAAACCTGCAAGAGCTGCCAAAAAAATGTCACTACAAGACAAATGAGAAAAGCACTCAGAGAGCTATCCGTCGGACGTTACGAAGCAGACCGAATATTCGGATATTCGTCATTAACCGGGGCCGAATATCCAGAGCCCAGAAACTGCCATTCGGGCCAGCCCTACAGACAGCGCAGTGCACCCCAGCGGTCGATTTGTAGTTGGATCACAGTCATGTGATCGTCAGCAGGCAGCTGACGTAGTGTTCACTTGTTGTCATAGTAACAGTGATGCTGTGCCCCTGTCTCACAACGATACAGAAATCTTTAACAAATCCATGGATCCAGACTATAGTCATTTGGTCCTTGTGTCATTTCTGACCTTCCTTGAAAATTTCATCCAAATCCATAATGCTGCTAACAGAGAAACCAATGGCAATCATCACATAATGACTCCGCCGCGTTCCTTGGTGGAGTAATTATGTGAATGAAAGTCATGAAAGTTTTTTTGCAGGTGTAAATACTGTGGGGTGTATAAATTGGTCCTTGTAGTCTGTGTTGTTGCACTGCCTTCAGCAACATTTCCTGGGCCAACCTGACATGCCTGGAATCACTGTCACCAAAGCCTGCACACTACTTTACTGTGTGCATGTGTGTGTGTGCGTGTGTGTGTGTGTGTGTGTGTGTGTGTGTGTGTGTGTGTGTGTGTGTGTGTGTGTGTGTGTGTGTGTGTGTGTGTGTGTGTGAGAATGTACTGAGATTTGTCCATTCACTCCCACTAACAATTCTGCCATTTAAATGCCAGCACACTTCATTTAGGACCTGCTTTATGGTGAAAAACAATTATGTGCATGAAGCCACTTAGAAAAGACGTTTGCAAGGAAATATACTGTATGTATGCATGTTTGTGTATGTTTGAGTGTATAGCTGTTTTGTGTGTTTTGTGCTTGACTAAACAAAAAATATAAAACACATTTTTAAAGTCACTTACGTCAAGCAACAGAATGACTTCCACTTGTAAAATTTGTATAATTCTCTCATGTATGTGGATGTGCCTATGTTTGTGTAGTGTAGAGTGTGTGTCTGGCTTCTACTCGCAGATCCCAGTAAGTGTTACTTCCACCTGAAGTGATCTTACTTCTTGACTGCCCTCTTTAAGACACACCTACACACACACACACACCTACACACACACACACCTACACACACACACACATCCAGTCAACAGTCTTATTGATTCAGTATGGCTGGTTGCTTGCTGCTGAAGCTGATGGCATGTCGGGGTGCAGCCCTGGAAACATCGGTCAATGATGTCACTTGAGTAAGAATAGACCCGAGAGATTAAAGACAAATGCACAACGGAGAACAGAGAACAGCCGCGATGGAATGGGTAATTTGAGAGGAGATGGAGAAGAGATACCATCCTTGTCTTCATAATATGGTCAATTAATCCACAAATGTTTAGCTCGTTTTTCTCTGTAATTATGTTCATACAGTCAGCTGGACAAAAAATTATGAGATTAGACGATGTAGATACAAATGTTGCCTGAATGCTGAATAAAGTGGCACAAGAACAGCCAATAGTAAAATGCAGCTCATTGTAACACAGTGAAGACAGAATGACAAGAAGTTTGTAGTACACGAGGACGTGTGAAAGCCCACGAAAGCACTTTGGTGATGTTCTATAAAAGTTACCCATCAATAATGAATTAAGAAAACATCAAAAATTAAATTAAGAAAACATACAACATTGCAACATACACTTAAGCTCAGTAGAGCAGCATTCAACAAAAAGCCATGTAAATATGGCCATAAATCATTTTTATACTCAACAAAATATGAAAATATGTTTAACTGCCACCACTTTAACCACAACATCCACTCAGATGTAGCAAGATATGAAAGCAAAACCAAAGTAGCTGTCACCACTAAAAATTCTTGGGGAAACACGGAGTCACAATTACATGAACAGACCGATTGCTCTGTTGTATAATATAAAACTTTCATGAACATGAACCAGAGTAAAGGAAACACAGACACGTCCAGTCTGACAGTTAACACAGAACATGCAGACGTGCAAATGCAAGAGCAGGGAACTGAAACATGTTTTATAGCAGCTGCTCTTAAACTATGAAATCAAAGTGCTACCGGGTCTCCACAATGACAGAAACTCACACATATACACACGGGCCGGCAAGTGTTTGCATTTGTTGTGCAGGAGGTCGCTATATGGCTCGTCATGTTTGTCACTGTCACGCTGTCCATGTCTTTATTGCATCAACTTAATCTCTGACCCTCACACATTTCAGCTATGAAGAAACATTCCTGTGGCAAAGGGTTTGATACAGTGCAAAGCCTCCTTGTTGCTCTGTTATAAGTGAGAAAAAAGCCCAACAGAGTCCCAGGGTGGCTTTTTTTTTTTTTTTTTTTTTTTTATGGCCATTCTCAAAATGAAAACGAATTCCAGTTTGTTTCTTTAACTGTTTAAATGTGTGTAACATACAACCAGTGCAGCATAAATGCACTTTCAAAACACTTTTTCTATGCCTGAGCTGACGCTGACAGCTACTTAAGTTTCAGTAAGATCAGACTTGATAGTTACGTCTCTCTTAAGTTCTCCTGAGGTCATGTTCAGTTCAGCGCCATAAAGCAATCTTAATAAAACTGTGGGTTTCTTGTTTAGAAGCCTGAAATTACATTTGACTACGCAAATCCCCAGAGGAAAGCTTTTTAAAAGCCTCTGAGTTAAATTAGACTCTGGTTTACATTCACTTTCTAGCAGGCATCTTTTTTTCCCCCTCTTAACATGTGACGGTAACACTTTTCTATGTTGGTGTTTTCCAGTTATAGCTACAGTGTAATCGAGGCAGCAGCACACAGTGGATGATGGTGTCGTATTTGAAATACCTGCCTACTACCCCCAGTGTTCCCCTTCCTACTCTGTGCCACACGTATTTCCACACCATCGTTTGCGCAAGTGAGATCATTGCTGTCCTCAGATTAGCTTTGGGTACTTCTTGGACTATTTCCATGATAGTGTGTCCATGGAAACCTGCAGGGTGGCGATACGGGTGATGTACAGAGACAGGATGAGGTTCATTGTCTCAATCAGGAGTGGGTTTCACACTTCTGCATTATTTTTGCTTTTGATTGAGCAGGTTAAACAAATCTCATCTTCCTATTATAATAGTCAAGCTGCAACTGCAAACAGTATTCTTTAACCAACCATATCTAAAGTTATTGTATCAGTGAAGGTTGTTTGTGGCAGTACACAGCCTCCAATTCAGGGCTGAAATGCCACATTCAGCTCTAGCCTTCTGCATCCAAATTACATCCAAAACCAGGTATGATGATGAAAGTTGTGTAACTGATCAGGACTTTCCTAGAACTGTTCCTGCTGTAAAATATCATTTAACATCCCCCCTTCTAATGTTGAAGGAACATAGTGTCAGAATTAGGACACTGCTGGCAAACCAACACTAGCAGGGAACAAGAAGCAGAGAGAAAAAGCCAAGTGTCTGTATCTGTAGGCTGATTTGATTCTAGCTACTATGAGGGTTCAAATTTACAGAGGTGAAGGACATGAACCTCCCAGAGGAAATTTTGAGACGGGCTGCTCTGAAAGGAATGCAAAGCTGCTGACATTTACATGTCTTCTGTTACTGCACAGTTTACTTAACCTTTAATTCATGTTAACTCCTCTATCTTTTCCCTTCATATCATTCTCAATCACGTTTTGATGCACAAAACAACCACTTGAGTTGCATTCGCCTTGTTTATGTGTGTTTAATGGTGGCACTGAGGGAAATCATTTATTTGAATAATTAATACACAATCTCAACAGTTTTTGCACAAATAAAGCTTTCTCCTGTTGCACTGCTATCATCTTAAACCATGCAAGTCAGCAAAAACTCTGTCAACAGATGAAAAGTGATCTCAGTAAAATTAATGTTAGGATGACGTGCTAAGCCAGAATCACCCTGTGAGTAAATTTAAAAGTATAAGGAGTCACAGGCATGTTCCTCAGATGACCTTTAGGGCAGATCATGACTCAAAGAGGCATTAAGAGTATCAAACACCAAGAGTATCAGATTGATACTCCTTTATAGACTAAAAACAGCTGCCTTCAAAAGGACACATGCATCAGAAGAGGCCGCAGTTTTCAGCTCCACCAACTCAAGTTTCTTTGTTAGACCCACACACACAGTGAGACTCTTGGATTCTGTCATCACTGATGACGGAAGCCTCTCCATGTTGGTTTCTATGCTGAGAACTCGTGTTTAGTCGTAATTCACCGTAACCACATTCTTTCTGAACCTCAGCGAGGTCTGAAAATTTGACAGTATGATTTTAGCAGCTTGAAAGGCTCTATAAATATCAGCAAACACTTTGGAAGAGCCTGTGTAATTTTACCCATATGGTGTTGGCTAGCAGTGACCATTTTTCAAATGAAAGGCTGAAATGAAAAAGAATTGTGTTGTGCAACTGTAACTCAGGCAGATTTTCTTCCTTCTTCTTCTTTCCAGAGCCCCCAGTGTTCCTAAACCTCCTCCTGTGGCACCAAAGGTATTGTAAAATTACTGACAGTTTAACCCATTGTGCAAATCAGAAAATTTCACTGTTTAAATAAGGCGAGGCATGTCAGGGGATAAATTTAGATTCTGGCTGGATAGACAGACTTTAAGATAATATGTTTCTAATAAAATATTGTGGTGAGTTGTATGACAGATTTTTTTATCCTAAAATTGTCTTTTTTTTTTTTTTATCATTGAATGTATATTTTTTGTTATTGTTTAATTCATGACAGACAAAAAGAAACATAAATTCACCTGGCATGCCATCTTCCAGTGCTTTGAAGACTTCTTTTTTAGTAATTACACCCGTCTGAAACAATGCCATACAAACATTGTGTTGCATGATAACCACCCTTGTCTTGACTTTTTTGCCACATTTATGTTTTATTGTGAAATACAGTGAAGTATACTGATGCCTCCCAATTCCCAAATCAATCAGAGAGCACATTTTCAAGTAACGTGTTCAAAGTATAATACTTTGGCAACTTATATTGGACAAATCCACTGAACATAACGAGGGAGATTTCAGTATAATGTGTGCTTTGATGTGATTTGTTTTTGCATGCTCTTCTCTCACACCGGTAGGGCGACAGATCAGACATCATAAAACCAGTCGCAATCACCCATCCCCATCCTCCACCCCATCCTCACCTCCACACCTCCGGTCACTCCACTGCCCCCTACAACAAGCTCCCCAGACCTTTCGGGGGCTGCACCGTAGAGAATGACCACCCTCCTCCCTCACTGTCCCCTTTTGCCACATTCATCCCATCCCCATCCTCGGCCTTTACACCTGCCTCCTCCTCCCACTCCAGTCCTCCTCCTCCTCTTTCTCCACCTCCTATCTCTTACCCATCCTCTGCCTCCTCCTCCCCCCCTGTCCTCGTCCCGCCTCAGCCGTCGGTGTATAACACACCAATCAACCTCTACTCCACTGAGAATGCGTGTGAGGTGGCCATGGGGCAGAGGCGGGGCCTGTTGGAGAGTCAGGGTGGAGCCCTGCCACTGCAGTTTAATGGGTGAGTGGCGGCCTTGAGAAACCAGTCGGATGAATTAATCCGTTCTTGGCTCTTTCACGTCTTCCCCAGCTTTCCTCATGGGAGATAAAATCCTGTCCCTTTTCTTGTTCTCCTTGCTGGTGGTATTGTACATCTAGTCCATATTGGTGTCTGTTTTGTGTTAGATGATGATTTTCTCACAAACTCAAATCAAAATGCATATTGAAATGCCAATTTCTGCAGAACTCAGCATTTATTAGCAGCATTTGTGCTTGTCTCAGAAGAGAGGAAAGCTCAGAATGAACTATATTAGTGCTAACTTTTGAAGTTTATACCAGACCAGGGTATAGTTTACAAAAAATTAAATTCTGTCATTATTTACAAATATTGGTGAAAAGTTTTGCCAAGCTTTTTTTTTTTTTTTTTTTTTAAACTAAAAATTGTCTTCTGATTGTGCTTGCCAGACTATGAAACCTTGGAAAAGATTTGTAGAATTCTTATTCTTATTCTAACCATAACCCACATCATTAAATCAGACCCAAATGTCTGGTGGAGTTTTGTTTAGAGGAAGAAAATAAAGCAGCAAAATACTGTACTCTGCACCCAGTGGCCTCAGTTGCCAGCAGTGTGCAGCTAGTTTGGTTTTTAAGAAAAAAAAAAGACTATGTAGCCAAACAGAAATACCATCAGCTGGGCATTACATGTTATGTTAAAGGATTTAGCTACAAGTCTGGAAACACTGATGAAAAAGCAAACTGAAGTGGGTTATTACACTATTTGTTTACTGTTGGACTTGCGATGGAACGTTTTATACGGAACACTTAATAGCTGCGTTCTTGTGATGGAAAAAGGGAGAATTGATGGACTTTAAATGAGCCTTTGGAATTCTCTAAAAATACTTGAACATGCTGTGAAACATAACAACTCAACAGCTATGTGCGGACATACACAAAACCCCAAACATGATGAGTCTCTTTGCCTCGTCTGTTGCATTTAAATAGAATCATTTCTGGCTAAAAACTTGGTTCTGGTCTAAGACATCGGTCCTCTCTGCCTCTGTTTCCTCTATTTTTCTTTCACTATCTCTGTCAATTCATCACATTTAATCATTCCTCTATCCTTCACACTCAGACTGCCAGTTTATAACCCCCCCATCTTCTTCTGACTCAACCATAACTCTCCTCTCTCAAGAGACATAGTCAGTATAACTATGCTATGATGTTATGACTAGATTGTGTATATATAGAATGCATTGGCAACTTGAGCTGTGTGGCATTCTCTTTGCTCTTGTAGCAAATCAGTCACTCAGTAAAGGTTTTAGTCTTGAATCCATGTAGATTTACGCAAAAACTATGCCTCTCCAGTGACTAGCATCTTCATTGGTCCAGTCTGTTCCACTTGTCCTCTCTTGTTTGTCAGTGATTAGTCTTCTGCACGGATTCTTTTGATTTATTGCACTCACCATACCAAATGGATGGAGTATACCCCTTCTCTGACTCGTAATTTCTCCGTTCATTTCTACTTTATCCTCTCCCTGCACTTTTGAAAGTGCTCAGTGGTTTCTCTTTCTGTGGGACTCAGCAGACAGCAGTTGTCTGCACAATATAATCTTACACCATGCAGTTGTGCACACACATAGATACGCAAGCTGCATTTTTAGTTGGGTACATAGTCTTCCCCAAGTATCACAGATGACTTTTAATAGCATAGACATACTTTAATAAAGCTTTAACCTGATCTTTATTGTACTTAGTATGGTTTTATGACTTACTTTCATCACTTAACACTATGAATCCCAAACAGTTTTTTGGCATTTTTTACACATTTTTGCTTAATGAGTCAATATTCACTCCAACATAAAGTCATAAACAGCACAATAATGAATAAACACAGAGAGAACTTAAAATATGTCTTTATTGCAGCACAGGGAAGTTGTAATGTCGTAAGTCATTAAACAAACAAGCAAAAACAAGAAACAAATTTTAAATATTTACCTTGCAAAAGTCTAAAATCCCTACAGTCAGCTTGTAACAGATGTTTCTACATTTGAAAAATAAAGGTAACTCTCCCATAGATATTTTACAATTTCTATTTTTAATTCATACTTGTCTCCTATCAGCTCTGTCTAAATACTGCCTGCAGTTCAGCCAAAAAAATCCCTGAATTTTTGTCATATGACTGTTGGTTGCAGCTGAATCACTAATGGCTTCTCTTTTGTGCAATGAAGAACAAACAATTAGATGCACAGCTTAAAGCTTTGTATTAAATATTGTGATTTTATACTTAGATTTGGTGACCTTTCCCAACATAACGACATGTCACAAAAAATAGTTCAAGGACCATCAGAAAGTGTAAAATCTGATGATTCTCTCTGTTTGTACAGTTTCTGTCTCCAGTAAATGATGCACTTTTGGCTGTTTTGTACAGACGACGTGACTTGCAAACCTGCCGGCAAGTTTTGGAGTTCATAGGTTTAAATATTTTTATTTGCTTATATTCCCAGTGATAAACTGATAAACTATTACAGTAACTGTTTCTATATACATGTATGTGGATCAACATAGATTCACTTTCACTGATCAACAGTAAATAGAAATAGTTAAATGGCAAAGGCATTGTAATCATTTATGGTCTGCTTACTAAGCGATGTGATTAATTAATGCTCTCTCCAAGAAACCTATAATATTTAAGACGAGTCTACAAATTCATATTTATCTGATTTTTTCAGCATATTTTGCAGCAAATGTTTGTCTTTCCCAGTCTTAGTGAATCAATTTATTTTATTCTGTTGTCCAGATACATACACATTGGTACTATGTGACAGCATGTGTGTCCATCCTTGCATCTTTCCTTGCTTGTTTGCATGTTATAAGTTAACCGTGTGGTTTGTTTCAGAGGGGAGTTTTGAATGATATCTGTCAGTGTTTTTTATTGTAAAACGTTATACATGTCAGTGTTTTCTGTCAATCTCTCTTTCTTTCAATACTTGTCTTTCTGCTTTGCAGACTGCAGCACCTCCAACAGTCACAAAGTTAGTCTGAAGCATGTCAGATTATAATATTATATTCACTTTTCTCTGTGCATGCATTTATGTACTCACTTTGCAGTTTTTAGTTTTTGGTAGTTTACATTAGATTTGCCTTCTTAGAATTTAAGGTCACCTGTAGATAGTAAAGCATTCTTTATCATAATCTAACAAGATTACTACAATTATGTTTCATTCACTTTAAGGTTTAAATTATATATAAACTGTAGAAGTGGAGCACATTTAGTTAATAAAAAAAAACAGTCCAAATTTTGCTATATAATACAATTTCGTGTATTTATTTTAATCTAAATTATTAATGTAAACCCACAACCACACTCCTTCACACACACATATCATACTGTCAAGCACTGTATAACAGTAAGTGTGTGACAAGACTCACATAGAGCTGTCAAGGCTGCCACGCCCACATAGCTGCTGCTATAACAAGAATGTGTTGAGAGACACTCATAAATCAGCCCATTCAGTGCGCTAGGTGAGTTTGTCGATGGCAGTGTATTTATAGATGATTTATTGATAGCAGTGCCTGGAAAATCTTTAATGCCTCAGTGTGTGTGTGTGTGTGTGTATGTGTGTATATTTGTCCTGAGAATTGATTTATTGACAACCAATTAGTAACAGGCCTGTCAGCACCCTGTTGTCAAGGAAGACTGTGGTTGTGCACACATCTACTGCGTTCACACCAACTCAAACTGCACCAACTGAATCAGAAGTATGCTTCACTCAAAAAAATGCACGTTTCTCAGTGTTATTTGAAGTAAAACAAACACTCCAATGTTCATATTTTCCAAAATTAGGAATTACTTTACCTTTATACAATGTCAGGCAGGCCAACAGCACCACTATGTGGTTGAAAATAGAATTGACTAATTCTTTTCCTCAATTTGATGGATTGTTTGATGTAGTGTTGTGCATGTACTGGCAGTTTTTTTTTTTTTTGTTTTTTTTTTTTGTTAAATTTCTTCCATATATTTGTGTTCTCTCTTTAATTACTAACATTCCCTTTAATTGATTTCTCTCAAATAAACACATTTTTCTTATTTCTTTCTTTACCTTTCCTTCAGTGGACCTCAAAGTATTTTGAAGTAAGTCGTTTCCCAAATCCACTGTCTCCTTTTGACTGTGAATATTCATTTTTTTGTTCCCTTGCCTTCAGTACATTTTTTTTGGTCTATTTTCTTCTGTCCGACTTGTCCCTGTTGTTGGTTTTCCAGAAAACCCCAGGCACCAAGGTATCAGATTGTTTTAGGCTTATACACTAACTACATTTTACAAAGTGGGGTGTGACCTTTACCTTTGCTTATGTGTAATATGCACAGATTGTAGGTGGTTATTTTTACACTATACTACATTTTCATCTCATATAACTTGCAATCATCAAACCGTTTTATTTACTCACTGTAATTGAATTAGTGTGTGTTAAATAATATTAATACATGTGTTGGGTAATAATTTATAACCCTTGATTAGAAGTAAGTAGAATAACAAAATAAACAAGCATGCTTTTGCTTCATAACACAATATCAATCTCATTAGTTTTAGTCTGTGTTACTTTCACTGATTATATGGGAGACTATATGTTAATTACTGCCATATTTCCTCATGCCGTCCATTCTTGTCTTCCATGTAAATCCTCAGAGCTCCCAGGAAGCACATTGTGGATACAGACATCCATTTCTACCACGTGCCCACTCATGCTGATGCCAGCAGACAGCGCATTATGGAGGACACAGAGGATTGGCGTCCACGAACAGGCACCACTCAGTCCAGATCCTTCAGGATTCTAGCTCAGATCACCGGCACCGAGAACGGTACGTTACTGACTGAAGTACAGACAGTGACTGAGAGTCACTACACAGATAATCCACATCCTTTTAGCTAATGAATTACTGACCAAACCTGAGAATCATACTTCTGTAAGACCACAATATTTTTTAGAGAGCACTTATTAATAGGTCTAGTCTTTCTCTTGCAGTTCAAAATGAAGAAGCTGACACAGCCAAGAAGACGAAGTAAGTGCATGACAATGGAAATGCTTCCATTTTGTTTGTTTACATGATTTATGATGATTTGTGTGACGTAACAATGCATATCCCGGAAAATCTAATCTGTTCAATAGATTTCCAAAGTGGTGGTTTGTTAAACCCGCTCAGTTGAATGTCGCTAACGTGTACAGGCTACATTTATGAAAATCAGAAAATCTGACTCTAAACCATTGTGGCACAGTTCTGGCAGTCATATAGATGCTGTGTGGGCTCTTCCTGTCTAGACAGCAGAGAATGGATCAAATTCGATCCATTAACTCAAAAACCAGACCTCTGTGTCCCGTACAGTACGTCAAATCCTAATTCCTCCAAAAACTCAGAGCTCGAGCTCATAGCTGATGGTTGATTTTAAACATATCAGTAGCTGAAAGCATTTCCATCTGTGTTTACCAATCAAAGTGCATTTGAGGTGGTTTTCGTGTTCCATGGTTGTGGTTGTTTGTGGGTGTGACAGCCTTGATGTGCTGCATGTTGTATAACCTGTGATTGTGTGGTCGACAGTCATGGGCGCATTGTGGTCTTGTTCTCGTGTGATGTGATCCATTGGCTGTCCATCACTTGTGGTGGTTTGTGGTGACACACGTGATCACTACACATTTGCGATCACTCATGTTAACATGCAAACATTCGTGCCGACTGTGGGTGTTCGCTTGTGGCTTTATGATTAAATATTTCATAATTTTCAGTCTGTACTGACCTTGATTCATGGGTTGCATTTGGACATGATAAAGATGAACTCCTTTCCCTCAGCAGTAAACTGTGGTTTGAATGTTACTTAAAGTTTCTTTTATTCTCTGTGTAGATTTGGTCATTTTTTTTTCTGATGATGACAGAAAAACTGCTCATCTCCACCACATCTAAATGCTTTCTGTGTATCATCAGTCTTTTTCGTTAGTAACAGCTCCTCCTGTGTCATCATGCTTTCCTTGCGGCATGGCTTATCTCATTGTTAATAGTTGGGGAACTGTTCTACTTTTCCTAAATCTTTCTTTTGTTTCTCCTATGGTGTGTTTTTCTCTTCTTTTTCTCTCCTTTTACTCTCTTGTGCTGGATGGCAGAATGAACAAGAGCACCACTCGGATGGTGATCGGCCCCAAGTACAACGAGCTGAGAGACTGGCACCACGGAGTGTCTGCTCGCACCCTCAATGTCCAGTAGACTCCGTGTGTGTGTGTCTGTGTGTATGTGTGCTTGTGGGTGCGACTGGCGGTCTTTGTGTGTGTGTGTGTGTGTATACAAATATATCAGTTCGGTGTTTGTTTATGAAACGGACTGTTGAAGGGATAAAAGCTTGTGGACTTGGGGAGTAAAGAAAGTCAAAGAAAGCCTACTGGAGTTGGAGCTTGCTGGTGGAGTCTCTTTCTGTTTGTATGTGTGTGTGGGCTTGTTGCTCGCTGTTTGGATTCTGCAGGACCCTTTTATAATTTTCATCCAGTATGTGTTGTTCATGTGCTCAGCCCACTCCACTGATTCCAAACCTAAAGGTATGCTATGCTCCTCATTTGCACACAAATTTGAGTTTGAATAAGATGCATTTGTACAATATTTTTTGTGAACACCTGGAATCCTGACAGTATACGGCAGCAGCTTGATATCAAAAGTCACCAAAGCGTTAGAATCAGTTGTAAGGAGTCAAATAAAACTTGAAGAAAATACCTGAGTCATAGTAGATATATTATAACTCCTTGTGTGGCATATTTTCAAGCATTACATAGGTGAGAGATAAGAAATCAAGAGCTTACAATTAAAAAAGTAAGATCCTTAGGAATCTAAACAGGTAGTCTGGACATATTCAGTCATATGTGCTGCTCCCAGTCAACACTCTACCCACCTCATTCTTCACTACAGTGCCTATGCAGATTTTACATACGTTGTATGTGCATCTGTGCTAGCTGTGATAGCAACGATATGCAGGACCTCTTCCATATTGATAATAGCAAAAGTTGGCCTGTTGAAAGTTGCAAAGACTTCATGGATGAGTTTACACTAATGTTGAACAACAATGATACGCAGGACATTGTAATGTATAAACAGACAAACCCAACTCTGGGAGTCTGCTTTCATGCTAATGAGAGAGAGAAACACATAGGTAATGCACTCACAATACTGTTATTCCCAAATGCTTTACACTAATGTTTCAGTATTGCTGCCTTCTGTGCCACTACTATTTTGTATTGCGTTTGTGGAATATAAGGGGAAGTATGTAGTTTGTACGAGGGAGTCTGTTTCTATAATCACTGAAAATATCAAATCTGGCCTTGGTCTGCATGAGTGTGTGCCCAGTACATTATTTATGCTCCTTCTTATCAGTTGAACTGTTCTATAACTGTATGTTATGGAAGACACTTTCTAGAAGTGTTAAGCTTGTTTACATCTGTTGTGTCTTCTAGCATCTGAACTACATATTTTATAAACACAGTATCTTGAAATATGGTGCCGTCTGAAAAATTGGAAGAGATTTCAATTTGTCATGCATGTATGTACAGTATATATAAACCAATATATGCAATGCTACAGGGATGAAGCAATAGAGACTGGCTTGAGACATTTGTATGCTATAAGGTATATGCAAGTAAGGAAAGCTCTTTTCAGTGAGCAGGTTGTTTAGGATTGATTTTGTGTAATGTGACTGTAAAAATGCTATTTTGAGGACTTTGCTATGTAAAATATTCCCCCAGTACCTTTGCATTTACTTCAACCCCTATGTTTACTTATTGCACAATATTCTACACTTGATAGTTTTATTTTCTTTTTAGACTAACACCAGCATTTTGAAAAGTGCTGGAATCTAGAGGCTGACATTAAGTTTTTGTGTGTTTTAAGTTTGAGAAGTATATATTGTAGGTAATAAATTGATTGAGTTTTTTCTTGTTTCCTTTTTTCTCTGTTTCTGGTGTCCATTTCTTTCTCCACTGCTTCCTTAGTCCCTTATTTCTATCTTCTTCTAGCTGTCTCACTGAATCTGAGACGAACAGTGGGGAGGTCAGGTATAAATCTTCAGCTAAACCTTTGACACTTTTTTCACCTCTGCACTTTGGATTTTCCCTTAGTCATCATAGTCACTTTTAAAGCAGACAAAGAAAACAAAGAAACCAGTCACATAAAGGCTTTTCCCACCACCAAACTGACATCTTCTAGTTTGTTGTGTAGAAACATGTAACAAAAATAATCTGAACTGAAACTAATTCCTGAAGGTTAATCTTAGACAGTTACAAGTATAGAACTGACCTCACATGAGTGAATTTCATGATGATTTATTTACACTTTACTTGACTCCACTAAAATATCAAATTCAGTTTTAATTATTAATTCTGATCATACCGGTAATTGTATTCTCTGCTGTCTGTTATCTGCCAGTGACAGATCTCCAGCAAAACAATCTTCTGACCAAGTAGGTGTTGCACTCATAATGTTCAATGGCCTGAATGATGAAAAAGCCAAATCTCATCAGACCAGCCATCCACAGCCACAAGCAGAAGTTTCATCTTCCAATCAGCACTGGTCAGAGAGGAACTCTACAATCCAAAACCATGTTTCCAATCCTAACAACCTCTTAAAGACCCCAAATCAAGAGACTGATGTAGCATCTACAACACACTTGGGCCTAGTTTCCATCCCAGTGTTGTATTCAAATTCTGTTGACATGTTGTGTCCAATACACCCACCATCTAACTTAAACTATCCATTAACTCACATGCTGGTACCTACAACATATAATGCTTCAACAATAAACCAAGTGGCATCATCTTACACTTATAATTATAGCCTGTCAGATGCACAAAAGCCAAAAGACCAATTCCTTGATACAGTATTTTTGCCAGCCTGCATGCCCCATTCTTTGCTTGAGCCAAATCCTGGAGATACCCAGGTTCCAGCATCCTGTTTGCCGGTTTTTAGCATTTTACCTGCCCAAACTGCACTACTAAACTCCTCATATGGCAGCAGTTTAGTTCAAAACCAGCCATCAGAGACTTTTTCTGATCCAGCTCCTGACCATAGACCATCTGCTTCAGATAATACTCTCAGTGCTCCACCAAGTGTTCAGCTGCTCACTGGTAAAAGGTACATTGAGCTTGGAGTGTTTTATTAAAACATGCTATGAGGCCAAAAAGATTTGAGCTGGAATCAAACTGATCTTTTCCCATTTTTGTCTTCTTTGCTGTTGTCCAGCAGTTCCCCTTTGGCACCACTAGAGGACGACACCAACTCAGAAAATGTTGAGTTCAGTAACTGTCTGACTGGACATGATGGAATTGACCATAGAATAAATAACTCCTCTCCTGAGTGTCGAAAGACAGAGCAGTTTGAAATTTCACCTCAGCACAGGTGCTACACAACAATGCTAACACATGAAGCAAACTTTTCAATAACAGTTCATTTAGTATAGATGCTTCAAGAATTTTTCCAATCTGTTGTCTGTCGTCTCTGTTCTCCCAGTTCTCAAGCCCAGCTCAACACTTGTCTCTCACATATATCAGCGCGTCATCCTGTTCACTCTACCAAACCTGTCAGGTACAAGGTTATGAAGATTTTCTGTCACAAAATATTCAAATTTGTTCGCCTTCATTCATTATTACTAAGGATGTAAATGTCAAACTGCTGCACTTACTTTAAAAAATGCTGCTTTCTTGACATTATTTTATGTCTGGTGCTTCAGACTTTTGCAATTATCTTACAATACATGGGTGTATATTGAGTGTGTGTGTCTTTATAAACAGCAGAGTGCTTCTGTCAAACCCTCTGGACTTCCTGCCCAGAGCAGCCCCTTGCCCCCCTCCCCTCACCTCCAGCGCCCCCAGACAGCCTGAACATTCACAACACATGTGCAATGCGTGTTGTAATCCAGTGCATGAAAGGTAAATGGAGTGTGCTAGTGTAATGTGTGGTTTTGTGTGCTTCATCCTGAAACGTATTTATCATCATTTGAGAAGTTGGTTACAAAGCATTTTAGACTTCTTTTTTTTTTTTTGCTTGAAATATTAAATGAAACATGTTTTTTAAATGTATTTCCTTGTCAATTGATTAATCAGTTGTTTTATGCTGACTGATGAATCAATTAATCAACAAATCATTTCAGCTCTAGAGACTTTATTGTGTCACTGACATGTATTGTGGCATTAACAAAGGTTATTTTTTGATCTGGAATCCTATAGAAAGTTAATCAAGTCATAATGATTTCTTCCTCATCCTTTTGACTTTTTTCTTCTTCAATATGTCCTGACTTGATCAGAAATGCGTATCAAAGCAATCGTTGGCCTCCTGAGAAGCAGGCAGTGTCTCAGTCCTTACTGGATGCTCTGCTCATCTCTCCTGTCAAACAAGCGTCACTGCAGTGCTTGAAGAAGAAGAAGAAGAAACAGCATAGTGTCAGTGAGCTGCAACTGCCAAAGAACAAACGGTAGGCAGAGCAGACCTGGACCAAACATACTTTTACCAAACTGGTAAAAAAAAATAATCTCGATTTAAATTGTTTTATTTCAAACTGAAAACTTTAGAAAACAGTATTATATCGATATATTATAATTATTGTTATTTGTGTTTAAAATCTTTTATAAACAGTTTTGTCGAGGTCTGCACCCCTAAAAGAGTGATGTAGTCATCTCATTTACAAATATTACAACGTAACATGGAGATTCTTTTAACATTTTGAGGTACATGCAGCTTCACAATAAAAGCTCTCACCAACTAACTGCCTGGTAGCAACAAAGTAAAGTCCGACATCTACATGGAAGACAGCTTTATGGTTGGAAACCTCATTATTCCACCTGCCTCCAGGGAAGAGTTAGCTTATTCAATCTCATTATACAATAGTTTTGATAAATATTTTCTAAAAGGAAAATGATCTGCACAGTGGCTTGGTGGTTAGCTTTTTAGCCTTGCAGCTAGAAGATCCCCAGTTTGCATCCTGGCCTTCCTGGAGTTTGCATGTTCTCCCTGTGCATGCATGGGTTTTCTCCGGGTACTCCGGCTTCCTCCCACAGTCCAAAAATATGCTGAGGTTAATTGGTAACTCTAAATTGTCCATAGGTATGAATGTGAGAGTGATTGTCTCTCTATGTAGCCCTGTGATAGACTGGTGACCTGTCCAGGGTGTCCCCTGCCTTCACCCGAAGTCAGCTGGGATAGACTCCAGCCCCCCCGTGAGCCAAATGAGGATTAAGCAGTGAATAGATAATGGATGGATGGATGTTTAGAAATGTACTTATTTTTAACCCTCAGCATAAACAGGGCCCACTGAACATGCCGTTCATGGCAATGAATAAGCCATGTTTATTCATACCATGCCAGCACCAAAAGACATGGTCCATATGTCTCTGTGGCGACGGTTCATACCAGCTATGACATTCTGTGGTCGCTGTGAAACAACTTGGCAGCATCTCACAGAGATCAGTCATTGGTTGGTGGACACAACTGTACACACTTAAACCATGAAGTATGAAAAATGTGTGTGTACATGTGTGAGAGTCTGAGTGGGTGTCTGTATGGATGAATGTATTTGTCACCGCATGAGTGTGAATGCACACGCAGGGATGGTATAGTGTGTGAGGACTGAATTTGATCCAAAGAATATGACAGTGCTAAATTATAGACCATCTGTTGTGTGGTGGAGAGAGTTGCTGGACAGCAGTCAGCTATGTTAATTGACCATTTGTTCAATGTTCAAATGAAACCAACACATTTATGAGTTGCATAATACAAGTTCTTGTTGGAGTGACAGTACACAAGGGGTTACTTCATATATATATAAACACTTGGGGGGGAACTGAAATGCACAGTTTTTCCTCATTATCACTTAATACCAGAAAACAAGAAGTGTCATTATTAGGCAGCATACAGTGATGAGAATAGCCTTCAGATGAGACAAACACAGGAGCAACAGCAGAGATGCATGTGCAATCGATTTAAATTGGATCACCTGAGAATTCTTGGAACACAGGCTGACCCAGATATCTTGGTTCTGAAACCTGGCCTAGAGTATACACAATTGTTATGTTTCCTTATCTACCTAAAACTTGTACAAAATAGAGTTGTAAGAGTGGGTGGTGTAGCTGTGTGTTAAGTCATATTTATCTGCTTTAAATGTTGTCACAATACTGCCTTATTTTAAATTTATTGCAGTGAAAGTGAACTTGCTAAAAATGTAGCGGTGTTTACAGACCACCCATATCTGTCTCCACTGCTATTAATACATGAGCGGAATTACTTACTGAAAACGGTAACTCAGGGATGCTGACTTTAGGTGACTTTAACCTAAATTGATTGGCAAATTATTTAAATATTCTAAAAGAAATAAGTGGCAGTTTGTCACAGCTTATTGATCAGCAAGTCAGACCTAATCCGGTGATGCTTCAAAATGAAAATTGAGAACATAGATTTGATTCTGCCCTGTAGGAGAGACAAAAATATTTTTCAGTTTTCACATTTAGCCATCATTGCTCTCTAGATAGACATGTTAGACGATAAGGATCAAGCATTGCATTGTTATCAAAAAGAATTTTGCTGACAGTAATGTACATCTAAAATGTATGATGTAGAATTAACATTGGAATATCTTACAGATTCATGACTTACTATCATTGGTAAACATCAAACTTTTAAAAAGGTTACATTTACATAGATCAAGATCCTGGTTCACCACAGAACTATCAAGGGATGAAGCTCAGGCCCTAGCAAGGCGCATGTTGAAATACATGCATATTTTCCTTGAAAAAGCAAAAGCCACTTATCACAAAGTATTAAATACAAAAACAATAAATACACATACAAAGATCCTCTATATCTGTTCCTTATTTTGTTACATTTAATGCTTAATAAATAAGCCAACGGTTATTTGTTATGTTTTATACATGCATGTAGCTGCTGCAGGGAACCTATTTGATATGGTATACTCAGGATCTGCTCTTAATAAGAAGCTGAATGTGCTCTCCTTAAATCATACCTCTTCGTTCACCCTACAGGCCTGCACTTCCTCAGTTGTTATGGCACTTCAAGCTATCGATTTCAGGAAAGCAACTGGAGAGGATGAACTAGACCGTTATGCTCTGCACCCCGTTTATTGCTGGACAAATTATGTATCTCTTTTTTTTGGACTTTTTAGCCTTTATTATAGAGGACAGTGGAGAAAGACAGGAAACGTGGGGAAAACGAGGGAGGAAAGACATGCAGCGAATGGCCATTGGTCAGACTCAAACCCATGGCTGCTGCCTCTGGGACTAGAGCCCCTGTTTATGGGTCGCACGCTCAACCAGTTGAGCTACAGGGGTGCCGCAAATTATGTATCTCTTTAAGCCCTCCATTTCTACTGGAGGGATCCTTCACATGTGGAAATCTGCACATGTAGTCCCTCTGCATAAAGTTATCATAATAATGATCTAAATAACTATCGGCCAATTTTCAAACTGTCCTGTTTTGTTAATGTCCTGGAGTCATTAGTTGATAATTATCTCAAATCAGTCCTCTTAAGAAATGCTGTGTAAAGTCCAAATTAATCTGGGGTCAGAGTTAAACATAGCACTGTCACTGTTATTTCTTTAGTTTTAAATGATATTAAATCTGCTGCTGGCAGAGGGAAATATCATGCTGCCCTCTGATGATTTAACACAAGGATCTGATACTGCTGATCATGCTCTGCTCCTACAGAAACTGTGTGATATTGATTTTGATTATTTTTTTTAACATCTGTAAATGGTTTCAGAAGAACTTTTTCCATAGACAGTGATGTGTGATAGCAGTAAAAGATCCTTCTGTATTTTTAACATTGTCAGAGGGGATTCTACAAGGTCCTATTTTGGGTCCTTTCAAGTTCACAATTTCTATTACCAAAATAGCATCCTCTTTAACAATTATTTTCTGTAAATGACACTTGAAAACAGTCCTGCATGGAAACAATAATAAACATAAGCTATTCTCTAGAGCCAGAGATATTGAGGACAACAGTTTGCACATTGTCACTCTGAAAAGAGTATGTATGAAGACAGCCTCTGAGTATAAATACCTTGCTGTCTGGTTGGATCAAAAAGTTACAGTTAAATTCTTCATTGACACACATATCAACAAGCTTATAACAAACAACTGGATATTTGTACAGAAACAGAGATAATATTGTCATGCTCTGCAGGAAGCGTATAATTGAAGCTGTCTTCTTGTCTGTCTCATTATTAGGCAGTGTATGGTGCAGAACAGAGTTGAGACAACACAAACAGGAACAACAGCAGAGATGCAGATAGGCGCACTGATAGGGAAATGATGCAGTAAATATGTGTACTGTTCAAGGTTGCACTCTGTTACTGCTACAAAGAGTAGAATATAGAACAGAGCAGGAGAAAAAGACAGATAAAAAAAGATAAATAAAGAACAATCAATCTATCCCTCTCCCTCCTTCCTCCAATTCTTCTGTAATTATTCCTCCTAGCTGACAGGGTTCATATGCGACCCAGCGCGTCCAGATGGTCAACAATCTAACCGGCTGCTACTGAATCAGAAACAAACTGCAGAGCTCTCCACAAAACCAATCAGAGTCTTCCAGAATACAATCAACTTCACATGTAATTGGCCTGATTGGTGGAGAATATTAATGAGCTCCACTGTAATTGGTTCTAATGGATGAAGGGCTGGGGAGCATCTTATTTCCTGCTCTATTTGTCACCTGTTGTTAACCAATTACCATGGCTAATGTGAATGAATGCTGTTAGCTTGTTGGCTAAGATAATTCAAATAGATGGCTCTACAGTTGCTAATCTCAGAGTTACCAGCCTAATAGCATGAAGACGATGAGGTTTTTCCTTTTCTTTTCAGGACCGTTCTGCCTCATGACTTGATGCCCGCTGATGCACCTGCTTCTGTTTTTATGTGGACAGAACTGTGAATTTAGCCTGACTAATTAGTAGAAAGCCTGCTTATTTACTTGCCCAGTTCACTTGCTTTCCTACCTTTGTTTTTACTTAAGGCGGCAACCTGGGGGTCAGAACCTGTGAAGCAGCTTAACATAAATGTCCATCAAGTTACACCCTGTTTAAATCTATAAGAAAGAAAAATATTTCAACCAGACACAATAAGTTAATTTTTTCTCTAAAATCTGAAAGTAATCAGTCTGTGGGGCATCCTTTGCTTACCATGCAATCACAGTGTTTGCAGCCTAGCCAGAGACCTTTTTTGCAAGTCATTGTTTCTTTCTTCCCCTTAACTGTTTACTGTGAAAGCACTGGAAACAACACACTTCAGAATACACAGAGGGAGGTATTTTGGAGGACTTTTGATTTTTTTAATACCCATTTTTACTAATGTAAGAACCCCAAGTTAGGAGTGAAGGTACTGCTGGTCTATGCAAAATTTTAAGTATACATTTTTAAAGAGGTCTAATGGAAGTGCAGCGAGTTGGTGCTTATGTCTACACTGGACTGCTTTTGGTTTTGTCTCTGGCTGCAGATACCAGATATGTAAACCAGCCCTCTGCCTCCTCCTTTGAGACTGATGATATACAAAATGATAAGCTGATAATGAGAATGAAGAGAGATGTTCTGCAGCCTGACAGTCTCTTTCCTATAGAGAGTACTTAGATTAGGACTGTACTGGCTACATGCTGATTAACAGGAATCAATGCTAACACAACAGACCACTGGGTGCATTTATCACAGTCCTTGTCATTTCACCGTAGCTCTTGTGTCTCGTGTTTATAAGAGTGTATATTAATCACATGCCTTTATAACCATTTATGTCTTTAGTCACAGTTCACATTTGCAGCATACATGTTCTATGTGAGTGCATGCAAATATGACAGGAGTGGGGATGCTGTTTTTGACAGCCGTCTTTGTGGTTAAGCGTTGTCCTTATTTTTGTGACATTTTTCTTCTCACATCAAAGGGTGTCTTGGCATCAATCTGCCACAGAAGAAGGGGACCTTTTCTTATCCTCTCCTGTCAATGCTGTCTATATCTTTAGGTAAATTTATTGTCACCTTTCCTCACCTATCTCTCACATATTCCACAACTACAATTTTCCATATTTACACAGCTAAAAGTGCTCATTCAGAAAGTTTGAATCACTGATTTTAGTCCTGTATGGGGAACTGAGTGAACCACTGCACTGTAGGAATCATGAAATGCTATGGATGTCTCATCTGTTCAAAAAAAAAAAAAAGTGTGGCCTAAAAATGTCACAGCAGTGAAACACAGTGCATCTACTAAGGTGAAGGCAGCACAGGTGCAACATTCTACATCTATCCTTTTCTTTTCTCACTTTTTATAGTCTCTGTCATTTTGACCTTTCTCTCTCTCTCTCTCTCTCAGTTCCTCTGTTTCACTCTTTCGTTCTCACTCACACAAAACATACAGGCACAACTCAGTGTAACTATGACTGCAGTTGCCATAACACTTGTCTCCTAGGAGTCCTCTAACACCGAGGCGCAAAGGGAAGACAGCAGTGATCCAACTGTTGGCAACAGCTACAACTTTGCATTATGGTTGTCATACGTCTGGGGAGATACTGTTGGCCCACCCAGGCTACTCAGCTGGCTACACACACACTTTATGTTATACAGAGGTCATTCATTTCAAAAGGCAGTGAAGAGGTTTGAGGCCTTTGGGCCACATTTGATTGAACGTCAGCGACATTTTGATCACACCCATTACAACAGCTGGATCAAGTCTGACAGGAAGTTAACCAGAAAAATAAATTCAAACCAAACCTGCAAAAATACTTCAGTGTCAAGTCAAACAATAAAATTTGTGATATTTTCGAAATCAACCATATGCATAAATACCTGCACATTATGTATTAGACTGTTCATAATATCAGATGTTGTGGTCAGTGATAAGTAATGGACAATCAATAAAGCTCTAAAGAACCAACAGATAAAATGTTACCTTATATGTACATCTGACACAATGTTTGTCCAAATAGGAGCATTGTCGTGTGGAAAATGTCTTTAGCAAGCACAGCATTTACATCATGTGGGAGTATTTTGCTCAGAGGAACATGTTTACCTTACAAGAAAACATTTTGACCCAGGAGAGACTGTGTGACCCTCAGAAGGAATACAGTGCCCTCAGAAAATATGAGTTGTCTTAGATTTTGCTTTCTAAGACCTTGGGCAAGTCACAGATATTATATGTTTACATTCCTTTGGAGACAAGATGTGGCACCATGTGCCACAGCAATGTTCATCAAAGGATGACTAAAAACCTTTCACTGCTCTATGCTTCGCTCAGTTTATCTGTCTTGTGCAATAAGATGAAAAATATGACTTGTCCCATTCGGCCATTTTCTCTACTTCATGATTTGAATTAGTGTACTGGCATCATTTGATGTGATCACCTCTAAATTTTACTACTGAGCCTCTTAAAAATACTTATCCTTTGACCCAAATGGGAAATTGAGTTTTATTTCTTGGGAGCTCATAAGAATCAGCTGCCAATGTGGCCTTGGAGGGTACTTCAGTTTGTCTCTCCATGACCTCAATCAAGTGGCCACAACCTTCCCTTCTGAATTAAGAGTATTTATTTAATGGAAAGGTAGGACATAATAATGTCTACTTGTGTACACAATAATTGCAAAACATCTATAAATTATTCACTGAATGGAGTAAAATGAATATGGTTCGACTCTGCACTGTACAATGAGGACTCTGTCTCTGACTTCAATTATTACGACTGATAGTCTGACATCTGTCCACAGTCTATGAAGAATGGGCACTTTTTCACATTACACCATGCTGTATTTCACTCCGCTGAAGTCAGTTACTCTCAACTGAGTCATCCAAATTAATATTCTGGCATCAGTTTTGAATGGGTGTGCTGCATTATTAGTGCTTTGTAAACCCACTTGTCTCCTATCCATCATCGGGCCTGTGGCCTGGACTGTATCCTGCCATGAATGTGGCACATGGGCAACGTTTTTGGGTGGACTGTTCTCGCTAGGAGGAAGTGCACTATGAAGTTGAGTACTGTACTGTTTTGGCTGTAGCTGCACTTTGTGTTTTGGTTGGTACTGTACCGTCTCTGCTCTGTCAGCAGGTAGGTGGTCTGGAGTCTGTCTTACTTTATTTTGACAGGATCTCTGGAAAATTGACTGTGTTGGTGATTTTTTTTTTTTATTATTTTAGTAAGCCATGAGTAGAGTGAGCTATCAAAGAGATAGCATGTAAACTAACACAAATATTATACTGTACATACACATTTGACTGAGCAGGATGCAAATATTAACTGTCTATCATTTAAGCATTGCTGAGTTTGTTTAACGTTGAATCTGCAGCAACACTGGATTCTGTAGAGTTTTATTTCTGTCAGTTTGATGTAAAGTGATCTTACTATATTTCATCACTTAATATTTAAATACCATTATGTTTGTCTGCACAGTGATGAGAGTGAGGAACCTCTACTCAACACCCACGAGTCTGCAGTTGTCAAGACTATGACCAAAGGACCTGCTACAGCTCAAGGTAAACACCGTGTGTGTTCTCTCTGGTCCATTTGTGGTTGCAGCATATCTGAAGTGTTCTTCATGTGCTTATTCACTCCCTCACACATTCACAATGAGCAGCAGTTACAGTTATTGCCAGCTGTCATTTTTCACCCTGTATACAATGTGATTTATGGATTGTGCAGCAAGGCACAACTGGCATGTCTCCTGGTAACTGGCTGAAATTGTGAGCACATATTAAAGAGTGTAGTATACATAATACATGGGTTTCAGTGACTAAAATACATATTTAGCTCATCTTGCCAAGGCTGCATGAAATCTTTTCAATAGTACATTAAATATGCTGCCAAATCTAACAATAGTATGTCTGTATGACTATGTGTGAGTTGTTTTAACTGCAGGCATGTTGCGGTATTTTTTCAGTAAATTAACTGGCGGAATATAATCAGACTGAGGTGCCTGAACTGTTTTCTTAGCAGAAGTCACAGGGAATGCATGCATACCCAAAAAGAGGACTTCCCCAAATAGAATCCCTAAAATAACCCCTCATTTAGGAATTGAACTAAATCTTCTTTTAAGTATGCATTTTGATTGATTAATATATTCCCCCTGACGGTTAAAAATGAGTTTTTTTCTCCACACACACAAAAAATGTTTGGTTCCCAATCCTGCCATAGTGTGAAACTGATTTACGGCTGTTGGATTGAATGTTGTTACAGCCAGTCAGCAGGGGGAAAGAGGCTTATTTTCCATGGTTGAAGCGTGACATATGTTGTGAAATAGGTCATTGCAGACTTTCTTTTCCTTTTCTCGTGTTTTTCCTCTGTGGAAGGCCATTAACCAGGCGAGAAGGCCCACTTCAGCCTGTGGCGTCTTGCTCAGTCACATGTGCAGCAGGTCTACTTTGTCAGAAAGATAACATTTATTGAAGGGGACCTGTCGGGAGTTATGACTAAAATTTTAAAGGCAAGGCACAGAGCTGCAGTATAATGCCCATATTCCATCAATATTCAACCCGTGGACTCTGACAGTGAATGTCTTTTCTGTGCATTATTCTCTTTATCATGTACATACTTCTGGTTTCTTTGCATGCATGTCAGTTCATTTTCAAACAAATGTCTTCTGTTTTAGCCTAACTAGCCTCAGTCTCAGCTTTTGGCCCAACACAAGTCCTCTTCTCTTCTCTGCTTTAAATCTGATGTAACTGCTCCTCAACAAAAATCATAAATGTATTCACTTACCCAGAGACCCAAGCTCATGAAAATATACTGCCGGTCATATAGCGCCTCAGCAGCAGTAAGCCACTGGGCCGTTTTGAATCTTGCGCTGCCATTAAAGACACCAGGGCTTCAGTGACTGGCTTGTTGCTAATGCCCACTGTAAAAACACTGTTGGCACTATTCAAATTTAAAAACACACTAATGCAGTCACGCGCATTTGTCACTTGTTTGCACTCTTCAATCCTTCAGTAGCTTTACCGTCTGCATGCAATTTTCTGAAATGCAAGCAGAAACATCCCGTTTTGTAAAATAGTTCTCCTGAAACTTCAAAATGCTGTTTTAGTCTCATTTATTACTGTCAGAGACACATTTCAACTTAAATCCTGTTTTTTTTTTTTTTTTTGTAAGATGATGATTTAAATGATTACTGTTATAGCCTCTACATTTATTTTAAACCCAGTCCTGTCAGTTGGTCAACTGACAGACTTTAACATGGCATTTAATGATAAATCCAAGCTCCAGTTGTAACCTGTCTCTCACCGTTAACTCATACAAAAACATCAAGATTTCCATCTATAGTGTGGAGATCAAAAGGCCAAGCTACATGTTTAGCCAGGTGTCTGGGTTTTAGCAGTGGTAGTGTTCTGGTGGTCTATGTGTGTGTTATGTGTGGTTGGTCATGCGTATGCATGCACACACACTATAGGAATGTGTTGAAAGTTTAAATATTCAGTGTTTGGCTAAAGATTGATGTGGTGAATCCATGGTTGTGACAACGGTAGTCAGCCAGCTGCTTATACCACCATGACACCTGCTGGGTGTATAGTCACAGAGGGCAGAGGTTAAATAACTTACAAACCTGGAAAGAAAACAGTCACACACATCCACGTACCATTGTGATGCCACGAGTGCTTTCTTTTTTGAGTTTATATTTAGATATCTTTCCTTTTACCATCTCTGCTCCTGTGGTTCTTAATACAGCCTTTTATGTCTCCTCCTCTTCTCACAGGTCGTCATCCTCAGACCGGTTTAATCACTCCCTCTTTTGGTATGAAGGGTAATGGCAGCGCCAGCGTCCCACTGGGTCCCACCCCAGCTCGACCTGTCCCTCAGCCCCACCCTAAAGATGAAGACACCCTGGTCCAGATGGCAGAACATATTCCTGCTGGGACTCGTACACCGATGTGTGCCCACTGCAACATGGTCATCAGGTGACGGAGCAATACTGTGGCTAATATTCGGGTCAATTATTAGCTTAAACATAGCCTGAAATACACACACTGTATTGTATTTGTAACATTTTTTTCTTTAGTTAACCACTCAGTCCATTTGTTTTCCTTCAGCTTATTATTTTACAGTGCACTCATGTCAAAAATGTTAAAAGGCATTATTTTATTTTATTTTATTAACTGTATAGTCACTAGTGATCTGAGGTACAAAACTTAGTTTTTGACAAGAGCATGCTGGGATTTCCAGTTGAATGTCATGCGCTCTGACTAACAGCAGTCCCAAGAAAAGTTAGGACTGGTGAGGAAATCTCTTCTAGTTACCTCAGCTACCCTGCTCCTATAAATGCAGTAATTTTCTCTTCTTGAAAACATTTGCATTCAGTTGCTTCAGCCATGGCTTGAATCAGGACTTCCAAAAGCTCAAGAGTGCTCTAAAAATCTTTAGTTTGCACAGAAACAGAACTATTCCAGCTGAAAAACTCCAATTAAAAGGATGGAGATTCCACATCTCTCAATTTGTGCTCTACCGAAAAATAGTGAATATAACTGAAGCACGCAACTGTAATTAGCAATTGAGCTGTCAATTTATAGAAAATCGCCGTATAAACATGAAATATATCAATATGGACTGAGGAAAAAATATGCTTTTCTAAAAACAATAATTCTGACAATTAAAATATAGTAAAATAATAGTTATAAAAAATCCTAATTCATAAATTACAAAAAAATATTTTTGTCTGTTAAAGGCGAGCTCCATGGTGACATGTTGAAAGACTGCTTCACACAATATATTTCTAATATATGTTTGATCATCTTTATACAGTGTTTGTGCCAATGTATGCAATAGCGTCCCAGGCATTTAAAGGCTGACAAAGAAACCATTTATCGTTATTGTACAAGGATCACTGTGGGTAGCAGTCTGCTTGTTTGACATATTATGAATGGAGAATCCATGGGCTCTGCCATCAGGAATGAAGGAGACTGTCATTACCATTTATAGTTAAAGCTGTGAAAGAGACAGTGCACATGCATGATGTTTAGTTCCATCATATCATGACCATATACCGCTTGCAGAGGAATAATCCAAACAGATGTGATCTCTTCAACCTGACTGCACACACAACAGCATATACTCAAGCAAATTAAGAATGGGAAAGAAAATATGTCCACTCCTTAATTATTCACCACCTCAGTGAGGCACATAAAATAATTAACTTCTCACTAACTCGAGTAAACAATCTGTGTATGAAACTGTAGAAGTAGAGCTGACTGTAGTATGGATAAGTGTTAGGGGAATTAAGTTGCACCTGCTGTTGATCAAAGTGTAGAATGATGCTGAACGCATACACACACATACAATATATTGAAACCACTTCTTTGTTTTTCTGTTGCGTCAGTTTTTCAGTTTCCAAATGAACGGTAATGTTTCAGATTAAGAAATGACGATCTAATATGTAAGCACATGTGTAAGGCATGTGTTGCAAGGAAAAGTTGAAGTCAAAGTGTTTTGTATTGAATGTGGAGTTAGAGCTGGTAAAAAGAGCATGATAGAGAAATATGTTAAGACTGCTTGATATGGAGGAGGAAACATGAATTGGAGTTTACAGTTGCACAAAGTCACCATAAACGTTTAAACAAAAATTTTCCAGCCAGAGCTGCACTCAAGGGCACAACTCTGAACTCCTCTTCCTCTCTCCTGTCTACCTCTCTTCTTGCCCTGACCCTAGCGTTATCTCCCAGATTGTGTCACCTAACATTACATATCACCAAGGATAGGGTTGCTCACATGCTAATGGCTGCCAGCTATCAGTGTGAGCTCAGATAAGCATGACCATTGTGTGGAGTAAATTAGCCTCCGTTGTATTCCCACTTCACCTAATCATCAGAGTGGACAGGGCCAAGGTGCTGTCTGAGGGGAAGCAGGGGATGATGGTCACAGTGTTGAATTTCTAAAATGTGCTCCTCATTGCTGAACCAGCTTATAGTGACTTGAATAGAATACAGAAACAATTCATCAGTTAGTTGATGAACAGAAATGTAATAAACAACAGGTTTAGTAATGTATTCATTGTTTTTAAAATAATAAATAACAATTAATTGGTTAAAAAGTTGAAGTGAAGTTGTATCAGGACTTTAGATAATCACTTCCATTGCTAAATACATTATTCTATCTGCTGGCTTTTATTGTGAGGTTTTGACTTATACTTAATTATCATAACAAGACATTCTAAACATTCTGATCAATTTACTGTATGTTCTTACATAACAATATTAAAATGAACAAGAATATCAGTATCAATACAAGTCATAACATATGAGAAGGAAGAAAAGGAAGAAATGAGATGGTGGGAAACTTATATGCTGAATATACCAAGAGGCAACTTGCAGAAGTTGAATTGAATTACTGTAATAATGAATGTTGCATTGACATTCATACATTCATTTATTCATTAGTGGTTTGCCTATTTTTTTGACAAAAAGTTATCCTGTTGTCTTTCCTTGTTTTTCTTTCCAGAGGGCCGTTTTTGGTAGCGATGGGAAAATCGTGGCATAAGGAGGAATTTAACTGCGCTCACTGCCGCACATCGCTAGCAGATGTTGGCTTTGTGGAGGAACAAGGATCTGTCCACTGTGAACACTGCTACGAAGAGTTCTTCGCTCCAACGTGCAGCCGCTGCCAGACCAAGATACTGGGGGTGAGTTTATAAGTGGGGGAATGTAAAAAAGGTCAAAGGCTTTGCTCGCATTTATATTTTTTCCATTTGTCTGAAGCTTTTTCGCTAGTAAAAGTTGCTTACTGTACAACTGGCCTTGACATTGTGTGTTTGGAAACCATAGTACTTCTCTGTGGCATTCAGTGCATTCCAGCTTCTGACTTGATTTGTTTTATGTTCTTATATTATTCCCATTTATCTGTAATGCTCTATTTAGTATGGAGCAGTTTGTACATCTGAGTCTCTATGTGAGGCTAATTTACAGCAACTAGATTAACCACATGTCAGTGCAGTTCACTGCTTATTTTCACAATGGGCTGGCTGTATGCTGAGGGAATGAATAAAAAAAAAACTTGTCAGCAAACCCTGTATAAACACAACTATATAGTATAATGTAGCACCCAAATGTCCATGCAGCTCTTGGTGTTTGTAAAAAATACATCCTACTTCTCACTTGGAGTCAAGGTTACATTACTAAAGGATCTGTTTCTCTGTTTACCTCCCCTTCACTGTATCTCATTTCTTCTTTAGTATCTGCCTTAGTAACTGCCTTATCTCCCAACATACAGCACTTTTAACACTATGGATAAGACTACTTGTAGATTATAAAAGCTGCCAGGCCTGGATAAATAGTCAAATAGCCTTGGCCACTCTCTATGCTAGCAATAGCATTTTTTAAATTTCCATTGTCAGTAACCCTGTGTTGATAGCAATCTGAAAGCAAATTATAAAGTGGCATAAAATGTACAAATGGTGCCGCTATCAAAGGATCACCACGGAAAAGGCTGCAACACTTTAGTTTGCCTTAAAGATGCAGGACAAAATACACAGAGGACCAGTGCAGCAAAGCTATAGAGCAATATCTATGGTGACCACCAATGAAACTCAGGAATGCAGTGTACGTTCAGGTGTTAGGAGAATTAGGCTTAGAGGCCCAGAGGCTGCAGGTGTAGCTTGAACCCAGAGTGTCAGGAAGCTGAAATCTCTCCCCTCATAGTAGCTCCGACATTCATCCCTCACATGTTCTAACCTCTTTAGCCTCAATCCCTTTCAACCCTCTATTTCTCACACATCTTCAACCAGCTTACAGCTTCTTATGAACCTGTTTTCTCACTCCCTCTCTCTTAATCCTTAATTTTTACCCTCAGTCTACCAACCTTTCATTGATTCCCTGTCCTGTCTTGTTCTCACAGTTTAAGGGTGGGAAAGAAATCAGTGTCTATTTTAAGCTGGGTCATGAGGCCCCACAAGAAAAAAAAAAAGTCATTTTTAAGTGGGACATGAGAAAAGGACATACTGTAGGTAAGGGTGTGCTTTCCTGTGCAAAAGTTACGTGTCCATTCTGATCCAACAGAGATTCATTATAAAAAAAAAAAAAAGTGGTGTATTCGTTGACAAATGGCATATATAGCAACATTACATTTAATGTCCCCCATAACGAAGGTAATATGGGGCCATCCATCTGAGAACTGCAAAATACCTCTAACTAACTGCATTGTTTGCATTTGTACCTGTAGGAGGTGATAAATGCCCTCAAACAGACGTGGCATGTCTACTGCTTCCTGTGTGCTCGCTGTCAGCAGCCAATCAGAAACAATACCTTCCACCTGGAGGATGGAGAACCATACTGTGAACGAGGTGAGCTATGATATCCAGAACTCATACTTGCCATACTTGCGAGGTAAGTTTAAGTAAATGTTTTCTCTTGTTCAAAGTTTATTCACACAAAATTTCATTGCAATATAAAGTCCCACACCTCTGTGGTAACAACAAAACCATGGCTAGTACAGAGAACTAATGTTCTGCACAAAATGTTGTATATGCAGTATGGCACAGTTAAAATGCAATCAATCTTTAAAGAAAGTAGTAAAAACCTACAGTTAACGGAAAAACCTGGAATTAGCATGTATAGCATTTTACCAAGTGCACCCACAAATATGTACTGTGGGTACTTTATATAGAAAAATAAGAAAAAAAATGTATTTTTTTAACATATGCAGTTCTAAAATGTTTTAAAATCAAGCTAATCTTTGAAAATTTTTAATAGAGCAATATTATTTAATATTTAACTTGGCAGTGTCCATTAGGCAATGTCTTTCTTATCAGTTCAATGAAGAGGAACTCTTTAGATCTCTCAGCAGATCGGTTG
The DNA here is from genome assembly GCF_022539595.1 of Amphiprion ocellaris. Taxonomy (NCBI): domain Eukaryota; kingdom Metazoa; phylum Chordata; class Actinopteri; family Pomacentridae; genus Amphiprion; species Amphiprion ocellaris. The sequence goes on along the minus strand of NC_072771.1, from coordinate 26,913,835 downwards.
TAACTGTGTGTTTGAACATAAATTACTATGTTTACAAAGAACCCAACAAATTTCAGCTTCTTCATATCTGTTACTGTAAGGTACTGATAATGTTGGTGGCATTTAGTGCCTCTAAATTGCCCATAGATATGAATATGAAAGGCCTGGTTCACTGATGACCTGTGCAGGACAAACCTCACCTCTCACCTAACTTCAGCTAGGATAGACTTTAAGTGGGTAAAGCGAATGGATGGATTAACTCTAATTAATTAGGCCCTTAAAACCAGCATTATGGCCAAGAACCAGATTAGTGCTGAGCAGTGAACTGTGGTGAATTGTGGAATATAATAAGCTCTAAATACCAGTTGGAAGCAGTGTTTGGACAAGTGTGGGTTAAGTGTACTGTGTGTCAGCATTTTTCTGACGTGGGACACACTTGCCTACTACCTGTAGGCTTGTGAATGTACATTTAAGTGTTACAAGACTACAAGTGTGGGTATTGTGTGGGTACCAACTGACTGTACAGTGTGCTGACTGGACACACTGACTATGGAGATAGGGCTGGCAAATACTTTTTCAGGCCAGAATGAAAGACACCAAACAAATGTGTGGATAGAGAGACACAAGTAGACTTCTGTTACAAATTGACTTCTGAAAGTTAGTTTCAGTAAAACTCTGTGGTGTATCGTTCCCTGTGTAAAGCGTACAAGTGTGTGGTTTTATGGACTGAAAACCCTGATTGGTTCATTTGATGTGTGACACCTTTCTTTGTCTGTAAAAAGACTTTTACAGTTTGTTTGGGACTGGCTGCCATGGCTGTGAGTTCCCCATCGAGGCTGGAGACAAATTCCTGGAGGCCCTTGGTTACACCTGGCACGACACCTGCTTTGTTTGTGCTGTAAGTAAATGTCATAGACACACAAAACAGTAAACTCATAATCATAACATAAACAGTAAACATTTGACTTGGACATCTTTGGACTGGAAGGGAAAACCAGTGCATCCACATGAAACAAACACAAACTTGTCAACACAGAGCCAAATCTGAATATGATGAGATAATAGTAACCTTTGCTACTGGCCATACCACAGTTTTACTAACAACTATTTAGTTTTATCTAATTGACAATTTATTGTGCATCTTATATTGCATAAATAGTTAGCAATCAAAGATTTTTGCTTTTTTATTTTACATATATTCCCAAAATGTCCAATTTCTATCAGTCAGTTTATACCTTAAATTTTGGCCTAATGATTTGTATTGAGCACTATCTATATATACTATACTATACCTCTTTATGTTTGTGTGTGTTTTTGTGTATCCATTGGGCATTTACAGGTGTGCTGTACCACGCTGGAAGGCCAGACATTCTTCTCCAAGAAGGACAAACCTCTTTGCAAGAAACATGCCCACACGCTGAAGATATGAAGCTTGGACTCTTCTCATGCTTTATTAGCCATATGCTCTCTCTTGAAAGGGACTCTTCCTGAAATAATAGTTAGTTCGTGCAACAATACAACTCCAGCAATTCTTATTGTTACATAGTGGTGGTTCCTCCTGAGAAAAGAAGCGATAAATCTTGCAGTTAAGAGTGATAGTTCTCAGTTTTGATCAGTTTATTTGGATTTTATGTCCTCATGCATCAAACATAAGACACTTTTACGGCCAAATGGTGCAGTATATCTGTACTACCAGCGTTTTCTATATACACAGGACTGTCATGATGATCTTTATTTCTTCATCCGGAATTTAATATTAAGCTTCTAAAAAGCATGTGTGGTGAGTCTGTCACATTCTCTGGTCTACCCTGTTAAATTACACGCACCATTACTCATGACTAATTATCATTAGACAATCCCAGAGATGTGTGAAAATATATATTCATACTCATACTATATAAATGCAATGGGAGAGGAGGATATTTGTAAATACTCTAATAAGTGGGCGTTTATATTTGTTAGTGTTAATGTGTGGTAATCTGACCAGACACTTTCAGGAGTTCTAAAGAATATTGATTTTCCTGTGCCAGACTTCGTTATACTTTATTGTTGCATTCTTTGTTGTCCATATATGCCAAAAATCATTTCACAATCTGCTATTAAAATATCACAACATGCATTAAAAAAATGCAAAATACACCTGTATTACATTCATGAATATAGGTTGGGCTGAATGTATGTGGTAATAACTGAAGCTGCTTCTGATATGATTAGTTGAACTTTTTAAATTTTTTTTTAAAAAGAATTTCATTTTAATTTTAAATGAATTTTCTTTTCTTTGGCTTTTGCTGTGTGAAGTTGGTTACATCTGACAAAATACACTGACATTTACATATATGAATTTAAAACAGTAAGGCACTTGAGAAAAATAGACAACAGAAAGTGGTCTTTAGTACTAGGCCCGTAATGTAATAATAATAATAATAATAATAATAATAATAATAATAATAATAATAATAATAATAATAATAATAATAATAATAATAATAATAATACATAAAATCAATTTAACAATTTATATATACAGCATATCACTGCATAGCACTGGTGGAAATCTATTTTCAGTATTTAGTTCCATATAGTTTAATAAATCGAATTTCTATTTTTATTTATTTTACCTCAAACACAATTTTTTTTTTTTTTTTTTTTTTTAAATAGATTTTTGCTTTAATGTCTGGTTGATTCAGTCCTCCAAGTGCATCATTTAAGTGTGTCTGGCCTACAGGGAAATAATTTGTGTAGTAAACTATATTTTATTTTGTTTAGAGGAAGGAGGAATATGATTTGATGATATGTATTTAATTATTAGTATTTTGGTAACTGGGCTTGTAATTTTTAAGGGTTGGATGGAAGGTAATTTCTTCTTCTTTCTTTTTTTTGTATCTCACTCGACTGTCCACAATTTGGTGATATTTACTTTTCATTATTTCTAATGGATACATATGGTCTTTTAATATGTTCTCCAAACTCTAACACAAAGGGCAATAAAGCTCACTCTTACATCATTTTCTCATAATTATCATGGAAATAGCTGTGTTTCTATAGTTTGGGATAAAAGGGGGTAAGTATAGAGTAAAATGGTAAACAAACATGGTAATTAATGTTTAATTTTCACTACAAAACTCCAGTTGGAACTGTTAAAATTTACCTGAGTTGTTTAATAAATATTGTGCTTTTAAACCCCCCAAGAGAAACATCCTGTGTTCCTTTATGTCTGCTTTCTGTTCTGTCAGTGTAATACCATCTTACCCTACTAAACTTCCTGCATAAGTGCTTGAGAAACCACATGGTTGTGGTGAAGAGTCTGATATAAGCAGTGTGAAATGCAGATTTCAACACGTCTAGGCTGCTGAAAAAGGTCAAAAGAGACAGACAGAGAAATGCAGATGTGAAGAATGTTTTGAGATGAGAGGATGTGAGTGATGCCAGGCCAGGTAAGAATCTATGGAAGTGATTAAGTGGTTATTCACATGATTCGCCAAAGCCACATCATCTACACCACACTGGGTGGCTGCATTAACACAAGCTACTTCATAAACAGTGCATCCATCCAGTAGCTACACACATCTTAAAGGGTTGTGGTGACCTGGATTTAGGTGATACTGGGTGAAAGGTATTTTACAATCTGGACAGGTAAGGTCCAAAAAAAGACAGACAGCCTGATGGCAAATTTGGCGTGACCAAACTAAACCGTGAAAGGAAGACCACAGAGGAGCACCTGGAAAAAAAAACCTGCAGGCACAGAGACAACATGCAAACTCCAAGAGAAAGGTACCAGCTGTACACCACTGTGTTGACATGGAATAGATGCTGGAAATACAGAAAAGCTCTCTGCAGTCGATAAAGAGAATTGCTTTAATGCCTCTGTTGAATTTTCACAGGACAAATCAACAAACCAAATGTTCACGCAAACCCACACAGCAGCACAAACCCCTACACATTAATAGGGATTTGTCCTAATGGATTTAAGGCATGAGTCAGGCTGGATCATCCTCCAGCATTATTCATATCACACACTCTGTATCTGAACCAGTTATAAGAAGACTTCCATATGTGACTTGATATTGTGCCATGATGCTTTATCCTAAACATGTACTGGATTCAGGGGGAAAACAGTAATTTCTAGCGATGCGTGCTGACATTGACACATCATCATGAAAGCTTTACTATGAAATATTGGTACTGGCCCAATATGAGCACTGACAGGTTAAAGGTCTACAGTTTTGTTTGAAAATGCTGCAAAAGGGATGCTACTATTGCTAAATTAGATGAGCAAGCACCCCATGTATAAGGGCCATAGTCCCTGATGCAGTATCTCCGGTTTGACTGTGGCTTTTCTACTTGTGGCCCTCTGTCTCTGCTCCCCTTTCACTGACTCTATCTTCAACTGTCTCTTTTGTATACGGACAAATTTTCAAACAAAACAGAACTGTTATATAAAAATTAGTATGGCATATGTTACATGGAAGTTGAAGGTTTTTTTTGTTTGCTTGTTTTCCTCACTAAATACATAGGTTTGAAAATCATTGTCATTTATGTCTGCATCAACCAGTAGGCCATAACAATAGACACAAAAACATTATATTTCCACCACAGGAGAGACTTTGTGTTCTCTGCAATTAGGAGGAGCATATATCAGTACTGATATCTGCATTCAGCCAAAATGAGTTGGAAAATATCAGCATTTTGGATATCTGCAAAAATCCTCAAACATTCTATACTTTGTTTTGTGAGATATTACATGCTCACTTTTACTGCTAGAAAAGTTCAAATTTAAAAATAAAGAAAGTTACATTAACCTGCTGGGCTCCCTGGTGAAATGTACACTAACCAACAGTCTGAAGAAGAAAAATGCACAATAATCCTTCTGGTCCGAGAAGCAAACACTCCCACATCAATTAGAGAAGCTGCAGTACAGTTGTTTTCATTATTTATGAAGCACCAAGTTGTCAGAGGAGTCTATCCTGCGCAGTGCTTCACTCAGACACTTTCCTCCTGCTAATGCACTCCTTCATCTGGTGGCGTGAATCACCCGGAGTGACTCTGAGAGCAGCAGAGGAGAAGCTTCTGTGTGAGAGCAGCCAGAGGAAGGAAGAGAAACTACAAGAAGTCCTGCGTGGAAACAGCGGCTCGCATCTTTGTACTGTGCCTTTTTCTTCTCCACCGAAATAAGAAAGCAAGAAAGCATACCAAGGTGAGTAAACTTAAAGTCAAAGCGTGTGGGGACCTGACAAACGGGGAGGTTTGGCGAGTAGGTTTTATGCGTAAAGTTGCGTTTCTGGCGTCGCGTATTTCATCGCGGCTGGTTGCAGTCAGCTTGAAAAGTTTGACAGACGTTTGCTCTTTTTGTTTGCTGGGGTTGATTAGCGATTAACTTGTTTTTATTTGTTTATTTGTGATTTATCTCACCGCGAAGCTGCTGCAGAGCTTCAGAGGAGAGGAAAGTAAAAGCTGAGAGGAGTTTGGAGAGCTCTGTAACACGATGTTTACATGACTCTCCGCGAAGTTTGGCTTCATTTCTTACCTGGCCTCTGTTTACAAATGAAGGAAAGTCCACCAAACAACTTCACGTTGACTTACAGTCAGTAGCAAAGTGAGTCCAACCTTCTCCCTCTGTCTTCACAACCAATAATAAAGACTGTACTAATAGCAAGTATAGGAATGCATTGTGTTCTAAGATTACACCATTTGTCATCAGCGCAGGTCAGTGAACGTTACAGGCTCCTGTATGATCTGTGTGCAATATAAACGCAATTATAAAGACACTGGACAAGTTCCTTTTTTGTTTTATTAATACCAAACATTTTCATGCTTTTAAAAACAGGTCGTCATCTCTCTTGATGTAGAAGTTGCAGCTCTTGATTTCAGATTTTTGTGGTCTAAATGTCTGTGGGAATATGTGTGATTTTGCATGTGTTTTTGCTACCAGATGAACAAAACACAACAAAAACAAAACAAGCAAACAAACAAGAAAACTGCTCACGTCCAGATTTATCTGAATAGATCCAATAGTCTAAGTGTCTGTGTAAATATATGTGATTTTGCATGTGGCAAAATCGCACATATTTGATGATTCCTTCTGGTGCTACCAGAAGGAATCAGTTCATTTCCAGACTGTCTTTATAGATCCAGTGTGCAATGTTGGTGCAGAGAGTTTTTAAAATGTGAACCTTAATGAATCTTATTTGATTATTATTTTTTAATTTACATCACTTTTACTAGAATAGATTTTGTAGATTTAACCAAACACATAATAACTGAAAATACCAGAATACAGAAATGTTGGAACTGGAGCACACTGCTTAATTCACATGCTTTTATTGTACAAACAGATGCTTTAACAGTGCTGTGTCTTTATCGGAGTCAAAGTGGACAAAGACATGACACAAACAAATATACTGAACTTAGTAACTTACACTAGATGTACAGTTGTCATTGAATGTTTGTTTAAACAGGAATTTCAGATCTACTGGATGACAAATCCAGATAAATCCAAGGCTGGGAGTTGCTATAGTCTGTCACAGTATGTGATACTATCATAACTGTTGGATCTTTTACTAGAATGAGTCTACATATTAATTCCTGAGACTTGGTAGAGGGGGCCCCCTTCTTCAAGGGCTCAGAAAGCAGGAGAAAAAAAAATAGTCTCAACACAGCCTGCAGCACTGAATAACCTACAGCCCAATATTCCCCATACACCCCACTTATACACACAGGCATGCACACAGTACTCAACTCTCCCTCCGAGTCCAGTAACCAGGTCCAGGTGTTTGTCGGTGTGGGTTATGACAAGAGTATATCTGCCTGTGTGCGTACGTGTGCACACGAGCAAGCATGCATGAATGTCTATCCAGATGGCATAACAATGTGGCTCCAAATCTTACCTTACCTCATCTGAGAGGTCCGGGGGCAGTAACATAGGGGACCCCGCAGGAAAACACTCAGCAGCTATGAATGAGGGAACCAGAGATCTAGCAGTGTGTATGTCAGTATGTGTGCACTGTTTTCCTTGTCTGTCAATCTAGTAAGTGTTTGCAGTTGTTGAAGCTTCACTGGGAACAGCAATCTTATTTGGGTCAGGAACACATCACACAAATCTGAGAAACAGCCGCATTCTCAATTGGCTGTGTAATTGAGTTTCACGTAGCAGCTGTAAACAGAACGCCTCCCTCATTTTCTTTTTCTTGTGTGCGTATATACGTGTGTGACAGACAGAGAGACAGAGCAATTGAGACACTCAACAGTTTCAGACACCTCGTGATGTGAGATGAGCTGTCTGATACTGAGCGCTGGAAATTCAGATCACATTGCTGCAGCTAAATCTACATGCCAAGAATAGCAGATTTGCCAAAAACAAACTCAATTTGTGGCTGTCTGGAGAAAAGAAGAGTGAACCTCAAAAAGGAAAAAACTGACAGAGAAAATAGTCAAAATGTACATTTATGTGATCCCACTGAGAAATGTCCAGTCGACAATAATTGTCACGTGAAGTCTGATGGATTTATTATGAGATCAAGGTCAAAATGTGAAGAAAATTTTAATACAAACACAGTTCTACAGAAATTGTCCATGTAGTTATTATATGCACAGCCCCATTTAATGCAGTTTTCAATGGGTAGCCATCAGAAGAGGAAACTAAACTGCAAGTAACAACACAAGTTGTTAAAAGAATGATAAAATGATAGCTGTTGGTGGCAGCTTATAAAAGTGTTCTGTGAGAACACAGAACAAAATCCTATAAGGTCAAAAGATTTTCTGAAATGTGTCATGCTCTTAATATTTTCCCTTCTGATTCTGTGATGGCTGCATGCCAGATCTCACTGCCTTTCATGCTCCTCCATCTATCATACTTAAAAAATGTAAAAGCCTTCAGCGCCTGAATCAAATTACACTCACCACATTAGTTTGTAGGGGTAAATGTACCTGGAGAAATGTACTCAATAATAATAGGTAAGAAAGCAGGGTAATGAGATTATAAACAGTTGTTCATGTGAACCTTAGGAGAGTTTGCCTGTGTTAAACCTTGCAGTTTCCTCAACTTGGAGATGGAGTTCATAACACTCAAAGGCAGATAAGAACTTTGAGCCTGAGGCTTTCATCTCAAAGATCTTACTCTCTTTTTAATTACAATGTCAATGTGATTTACAGAAATTTTCCAGGATTTATCTTTACCTGAATCCTGACACAGACATTCTGAATTCTGGATTTTTCACAGGGCTTAAAAATTCCTCAGAGCTGATAGAGTTGTGATAATAAACAGGCTGCGCCCTATTTGCCTTAAGTGACCTGTCATTTTCATGAGTCACATTTATCAACATCAACAATCTCTGGCTCTGAAAAACATGGAACAACCACCACCACAGGAAAAGTGTTGCTTACTGTAATTAGGTGTATCACAGATTTGAGGTTCACCAAAGCCGCTATACTTATGATAAGAAATTTTCAGCTGTAAAAATGTCTCTAAGCATGTCCAAATGTAGATTTAGACCATTTTCTAACCTCAATTAGACTATCTATGCCGTAGAACAACTCTCTATGCCAAAACCAAGTCCACTTACTTTCCTTTAAGAGTTCCGGCTGTAATAAAACGTGCATTTGCTAGGTGACATTTTCTGTGAAGCAACAGTGTTACACTTCTGTTAACAGCGTGTTCTCTCTTATTCCTTCTGCAGTGTAGTTTAACTCCATTCTTGTCAGGATCAGTTATTTTTCTCAATCAATGTGGCTTTTTAGGCAGAAAACAGACACTTGTCAGATAAGTGTCTTGATTTACAACCTTAAAACTTGACCAGGACATTATGAGAACCCAGCCTGAAATTTGGTTCAAGTATATTCCATAAGTCATCATAAAGGGTTTTAAACAGTTGCAGGAAAACACATAATTTGGGATCTGTTCATTATTATGAGGGTTTGTATTGGCTGTTGATTGTGCTTATTTACTTTGCTAGTATCCTGCCAGAAGGGGAACAACATGCTTCATCTGCTTTATGTTATACATGCTTTCCTCATTGGAATGGTATGTCCTTACAGCATTTGTAATTATGAATGTAAAATCAAGATCAAAGCTCTTTTGCTCTTTAGATATAAACTATATAACATCACACCAGGGTAATAGGTAAAGAAGCAAATGAGTTACCTCTGTTGTAAAGTCAGAAATTGATCATTATCAATAATCAGTGTCAATCGCAAGAATACAGAAAGAATTAAAACCACATTGGAAATGACAACAACCATTTTAGCAGCACCAGTATGGCTAGTTGTCTGTCTACCAGGCTGGCTATGTGGCTCTGACAGCAGCCTTCATGTTGGATTTGTTCAGACTCATTGGTGGTAGATGTTGACAGATAAATTGCTATTTTATTGATTCATATTTTCTCAAAGGTGATGCCACACCTTCCAGACTCTCAGTGCTTTCAGGTTCACAGCTTGGATACTTCAAAAGGCTCACTGAGCTCTCTGAAGTTCAAAAAATCAAATGCAAGTGTGTCCTAAAGTAAATACGACTACTTCGAATATGCTTTACATGGACATATTTACTAGCTTGAAAAAATCTGCTAAGAAAGAAAAACCCTAAATACAGATTACAATACATTACATACAATACATTTTAAAAAAGCGATTGAGTAAGATCACGTGCGTGTGTCCATGTGCGTTTGTGATCTTTGTCTTTACACACATGGATCCCATCAGGTTTTTTCTCTGTTGTCCTCTGAAGCTGGGATCAGTTAAAAATTTGATGCTCTACTTATAGATGGAAACTGTGATCTATTGCTTGTGCTTCTTTGATATGTTCAGGCAAGTATGCGCCGACACGTGCACACACAGGGCGCACACTTTTTTTGTGCGCACTGCACAATGCTCACACTGGATGTCAGTATTTCAGGTTAGTTTTTTATGTAGTTTAGATTTATGTTATAATCTTGAATCAAACAATACCAAAAAATACAATACAACACAGGAAAATACTTTTAAGATCCTCTTAATTATGTTTGAGAAGAGCAAGTCTGGATTATTCTGAATTTCTCTAAGACACATGACTAAATATTACCACATTTTTTTTGGTTTTCTTTACATGGAAAAGTCTTATGGAGAGTTTACCTAAAAGGTCTGACTGTGAAAGAACCAGAAATTTCCACACATTTTGAATCAAATGTATTTAATTGACAACATATTTAGCCTCTTTTGTCGTGTAAAAGTACCTAATGAACCATAAACAGTAAAATGAGGGCTGGTACTCAGCTGTGTGCATGATTTGTTTTCCTTTAGTTTCAAGAATGATTATTTTCAAACTGTTCGACTAGTCTATCAGGCTACTCTCATTACCAGTGAATATATACAGTGTAGTGCAAGTGTTTGCCAGAAATCTTCTATTTTTGATATTTCCCACACTTAAATGTTCCAGATCATCAAACTAATATTATGTATTGAATATTATACAGATATAACCCACAAAACTTAAAATGTTGTTTTAAAATTACGGTTTATTGAAGAATTATTGAAAACCTGTATCACCCCTGTGAAAAAGTAATTGCCCCCCCTAAACCTACTAACTGATTGGGCCACCCAAGGCAGCATCAACTGCAGGCAAATGTTTGTTACTCCACCGAGGAATGGCGGAGTTATAGGATGATCTGCGTACATTTGTCTGTGAATCTGTCCGTGTGAAACATTACTCAAAAACGGACTAACAGATTTGGATGAAATTTTCAGGGAAGGTCAGAAATGACACAAGGACCAACTGATTAGATTTTCACAGTGATGTGGCCTATAGGCTGGTTCCACGGCTTTGTTAAAGATTTCTCATTGCCAGATATACCTGCTGGCACGACGTCACTGTAACCATGACATGAACACTGTGTCAGTTACCTGCTGACGATCACATGATTGTGATCCTACTACAAAATGACTGTGATTTATCAGTTGGAAATCATACAAGAAACAATTGATTAAACTGTGGGGTGTTTCTGAGTCCCATCAATTCCTGCTACCTGCTACATATTTAGGTCATGTATGTAGGAAACCCCAGCCAGACACTGGTGGAGCTCCTGATGTTTCACAAAGCCTTGATTTATGTTCAGCCGTCAGCCTTATTTTGAACACAAATTCACCTTTCTGTCCTTCACTCCTTTCTTCAGGAAACACTGTAAGAGCTTGTCCCCATTGCAGCTAGGTGCTTATAAGTTTATACACATCCTTTGCTAGACAGCAACAGCGTGGAACCGTTCCGATGTAAAACAATGCCTTTGTTTTACATCTGTTCTTGAATCTCTTTAGAATGTGGCATCATGTGCTGCTTTTTGAGATCCATTAGGTACTTCACAATGCCGGACAGGTTCTATTTAGTGACGTTTAGGTTCAAAAAGCCTAGCAGTAATCATAAGTGAGCGTGGCTCATGAGGTTAAACCCAGCTGCGAAATTAATTTGGTCGTTTGGTAGGTCGGTAGGGACTGCACGTTGGCTTGGCTGTTAGCACTGTCGCATCACATTGAGAAGATCCTTGGTTCGCGTCCCGGCCTGGGATGTTTCTGTGTGGGGTTTGCATGTTCTCCCTGTGAGTGTGGGTTTTCTCTAGGTTCACCGACACAGTCCAAAAACATGCTTAGGTTAAATAGTGAGTGCGCTTGGTTGTTTGTCTCTATGTGTAGCCCTGCGATAGACTGGCAACCTGTCCAGGGTGTCTCCTGCCTTCACCCCGAGTCAGCTAGGATTCTTTTTCAGATGACACTGTGCAGTACTTCCACTTGATTGTTAAACGGCCATTACACACACGGATTTATTCTCAGTTGTAGCGCCTACTTTACAGTATGTAACCATTGTCTAAATACCTCTCCAGTTAATGAAGGTCATGAACTGCAAAGACAAGATATGATCTGACAGGAAATTTGGCTACTGAGTTAAGTGCAGCCAGTTGTACTATAGATGAGTGATGAGGAAAACATTGCTAGAGGCATAGCCAGTCAACAGCAAGATCTATGCAGATGGGTGTGTGTCTGTGTATGTACACAAAGAAAGTTCATGGTTGCTATTGTATGCATGTATTAACAGTTTTTGCTTGTCTGCATTGGACAGTAATCTGATAGAGTTGGATTTTATGTGCGTCGTTGAAGACTGAAGTGTCTGCGTGTAAATTATGTGGGTGTTCAGGTGTTATGGAAAACTGTGAACGTTGAATTTGCATGTTACTGCCTGGTAGAAGAGGCTGAGTAGGAGTCAGAAGAATGTCTCTGTGTGTGTATGTATGTACTGTGTATAGTACAGGGTGAATTTATATTCACGTCTGCGCTTATCATTGTTATCTTTTGAAAACCAGATCATTCAGCCACACCATCCTAATCTTCAGCTCGGTTCCTCCCCTGCTTTCCCTCGGGGTGGACATTTAAACACATAACCTCTCCTGATCTCATGATGCAGTCATTCTGTCCCTGTGCTCTGTAATTCACACAGGGCACAAAGTTCAGCCTCCGGTGTTCCCCCCTTTTTCTTTCCTTTGAACAATGTGACGAAGAGTTGGCATCTCTACCTTTTGAGAAACAGTACTTGCAATGTTCCAGCCCTCTGTGTATTGAAGACAGCTCCAGGGAGATAACAGTAATCAGCCAACTACGGCAACGAACTTTGGGACAAAAACAAAGTGACTGGCTATAATGCTACACCGAGAACAGCATAGGTTGGTGCTGTAAAACACGTTTAAATTGTGATTTATTAGCCCTATTTAAACCCCTCAGTTCAGGCCTCTATCCCACAGGGCGGATGTTAAAACACACTAACAGCCAGCATCTGATCTCATGATTTGGCTCTTTTCTTTCACTGCTCAGCTCAGCCACTCCTTTCGCTTCTTTTCTCTGTTTTTTTTCACATCTTTTCTCTTTTTGTGAGTATCATCATTTTTCTAATCTAATTTTTGGTGACTTTTAATTCATGTTAAATCATACAATGGACATTTTAATGACCAAGTGAACACAGTATACCGTTTGGACGGACAGCCCTGATACCTAATATAAACAGGTTGAGCCCCGAGGATGCTTTAACTCATACAGTTCTGCTTTGAACTGTGAGGCTGTTCTTTATTTTGCAGACCACAACTCCGTCTCCCTGTGTTTAGTTTGGCTCAGTTCTAACCAAAGTAATCACCGGGGCTGTAGTTCACGGAGATGGAAAAAAAAAAGGGGGAGAGAAATGATTGAGTGATGAGTGGGGGATTGGGGGGTGGGGGTGGGGGATCTAAGGAGAAAATGATAACCATCTGGATTCACTTTAGGACAATTTCATCCCTCCTGCCCCCCAGACCCAAGACCTCCAATTTCCATGGTGCCTCCTTTGAGGTGCCATTCCATCAGTGATGGGAGAAATATTTGCCTAAGAGCAAGTGTCATTGTGAACTTTCAGGAAGTGCTCTCACTTCTTAGTCTAGACATCCCCTCACTACTAAAGCTTTCATTAGGACCTATACTTGCAAGATTGGTGGCCTGGATATCTATTTTATTTGGAGTTTTGATAAATTATTGAGAAACTGAATTGTTCAGGTTGAGTCATTCTGGGTAGACTTTGGCAACAGGTGTCAGTTTTCTGTCTTTTCTTTTAATCTGTGCAGTGAGAGATAGAAATTACTTCAAGCTGTGGCTTTGTTATTAATTTTCTAAGAATGTCTGAGAGGTTAAAGGCCAGACTGAGTGATGGAAAACTCTGGTCTCCTATTTTAAAGACAGGATGTGTAAAACACTCGAGCAGTTCTGTGTTCTGTGCATATTTTAACCTGCAAACATGTCCAGAGTCAGACTCAACAAAATAGACAAAATCTCTAAATCTTACCTGACTTAATTGTTTGTATTTCGGTCTCCCACCTATGAAAGATAAACAGATTTACTGAGATCTTGACTATGAGGCAGAAGGACAGGAAAGAATGTTATGAAGTATAACACAGAAATAGTACATAAGTTCAAGGTATTATCTGCACCTCTCTGTGGTATGTAGATGTCTCTTTGTCTTTTGTCTTTTTCTCTGTCTGGCTCCTTCTCTTTAACCCAAGTAGTCTTTACGTACTTGTCCAGTCCTCCACACACATGCATTTAGGTCTGGAATGATGAATGGCTTTCTTTGATTTGCACAGATGTGTCTTTGGCAAAGGATGGGCTGTAATGTGTATAATCAAACGTAGGAGCCACTGGTTGTTATTATTCTGCCTCTTTATGTCTATTTTCCTGTCTCTCTACCTCTCTATTGTTGCCTTACACAGATAAGTGGCAAATGTGCTGCTGCAGATGTACTGTTCTGTGTCATATCGGTGATAACCTCCTGGCTGAAATTGCATCCGCGTTGCCTGTGCAGACACCACGAATCCCATGAGACATACATTCACGATGGGCTCATCAATATGCTTTCCAAAGTCATTATTCCAGAGATATTAAATCTAATTGATCCCAAATCGAATTAACTCCTAAGATATTGAATCTGATGCATGTGGAATCAAATCTCGAGGGGGCCTGTTTCTTCACTTACATATCCATCTCAAAAGGCAATTACAATGTGAAGCAGGCCTCTGGGAGTCTTTCTGTCCTGTGTAACAGTGTAATGCTTATCAAATCAGCTTATTGATATCAGGCAGCCAGGGGGGAATGCGTTGTTCACTGACATCTGGTGGTGAGATGAACGTCAACAAGACATTTATGATCTACAGCTTCTTTCAAGGCTAACGGGCAGTTTCAATGGAAACCTGGAGCAGGAAGTAGACAGATGAAAAAAGTGAGGATGAGGTAAAACTTACAGACGGCATCATGCCAGATATTGTAGGAGGAGTAGATTTAATAAGGTGATATAAAAAAAAAAAACAAGACAGAACTGACCAGATGGCCAACACTGAATCAGCTCTGCCAGATCAGGGGGGCAGCAAGATCCAAAATGAAGAGGGAAATTTTGAGTCCAGGAGAGACCAGATGTCTCTAACAGGCCCCTGTAGGTTCCAGGCCAAAACAGTATCAAGCAGATGACTGCATATTAGGTCACACACAGTGATTGGAAACATTGTCACGGCATTATGACCTTGTGCGGGAACCATAACTCATCAAGATGTATTTGTTCTCATTAAAATGTGTTTTTTGCACACTATGCATAGTATTTCCACTTGAACACCTGAACTTCCTTTTCTGCGTTTTTAAAGCTGTTCGTCTTTCTGGAGACATTCTTTCTGCTCACATTCAGTATATTTCTCTTCACACAAACACTCCTGTCAGCATTTTTATATTTACTGACATGCATATGCAGAAACCTGCTTCACTTGCTCACCAGTTCCGTTTTATGTTCAAAGTGATACGCTGGGAGCGGTGTTTTTCCAGACCGTACCACCTGAACCGTGTCCACTCAGCTTCCTGTTGGAAAAAAAATCTATGTATCCACCCTACAATCCTACCTAACTGAGACAAGTTATGTTTTAAGACACATCACTCATGCTTATTTTCAGAAGTTATTATGGTGCTTTTATACACTGTATCCAGTAATAGATGACACATGACATGATAACATAGTACTGATAGGGAGGATAAGAGAGCAATTCACACTTAAACTGTCTTATGCGGGTACCAGGTGGTATGAGCTTCTGCCACCAAAACCCCTCCAAAAAACTAAAAAACTTTTCCTTCTCCAGGGCAGCTGCAGATGTACCAACAAATAAGACAGATTAGCATTCATATTGTCATCATTTCTGTAATTAAAAATACAGTTCTCTCAGCGAGCTGCTTTTATTAATGCATTGCATTCTGTCCCCTATTACAAACTGAGGTCACTTAGAATTCCTATGTGATACACTAATAGAAGAAACATGCAAAAAATGGGTTTTATGTTATTATAATTATAAATATAATATATTCAATAAAGCATGGCTGTATCTCGGCACTTATTATATAACCTATTTTTGACTAGTGAAAGTTTAATAGGTGCTATTTTTGTGTTGCATTTTGTATTTTATTTTTACTTTACAACATTAGAAAAAAAACACAACATTAGAAAAGAATGGCCACATCTCTCTGGCTTCTAAAGATAAAGTGTTGATAGAAACATCTTTTTAAAGCTGCTCTCTGAATCACTGTACAGCTGCCAGCAAGATTAGTTTTATCAGCCGCAGACAGAGAAGCAGACAGAGATCAGGAGGTCGGCGGACAGTTTGTCAGTTTGTCCATTCACTGTGTGTTCTATGAGTCAGATTTCTTTAGGATTCCATTAAGCCAAATCAAAATGACAAGATTTGTCCTTAACATTGTAAAACACACTGTAGTTTCTCTTTTTTAAGGCTTACTAATCCTTGAAGGCAAATAACTCTCCGTTTGTTCTCTAAACCTTGTTCCTACAGATCTTGTGTTCCAACATGAACAGCTGCAGCAGACACAGGGATTAATAGTAATGATAGCAGTGCAGTGTGTTTTCTTCTGTGTGCGTGTGCTTGTGTGTGCAAGTTCTCCTTAGAGGCATCTGTTGCAGGTTTCAGGCACATGTTGTGGGATTAAGGAATTAGCCATAACAAATAACCCCATGCACACACACCCTCGCCTGCATGCCCACAAGTTACCACATAACCCTCCAAAATTACAACCCCAGACCGCTGCACACATCCACACATGTTCCTCCTGCGCTCAAATCTTGTAAGCTTCATCCGAGTTCTTCTCCTCTTTCTCGACTCCGTTCATCTCTGCTTACCCCTATTGAATCGTGGTGACAGTTGTGTTAAAGAAAAGGGTATCTTGGTAGCCATGAAAGTTGCCTTAATGTTAGGGTTACATTAGCAGAAGATAAGGTAATAGGACAGCGAAAGCCAAGTTGTCAGAGACTCCCTTTGTCTAAAAGGGAAACACAATAAAGAAGACTGAGCTTTCCAGTGTTTCCCCTGGGTTCAGGTTCTAGCTAATCAACAGTGCACACAGCCGTGACTGTTCTGTTCCAGGGGACTGGAGATGGAGGGAGGGCCGGCGGGGGCAGACAGGATGAGGGTCCGGCTTGAAATGGGCACATGAGGGTGGAAGGAGGTAGAGAGTGCATGTGACTGAAGGAAGTGTGTGTGTGTGTGTGTGTGTGTGTGTGTGTGTGTGTGTGTGTGTGTGTGTGTGTGTGTGTGTGTGTGTGTGTGTGTCTGTGTGTGTGTGTGTGTGTGTGCGTGCGTGCGTGCGTGCGTGCGTGCGTGCGTGCGTGCGTGCGTGCGTGCGTGCGTGCGTGCGTGTGTGTGTGTTCATGTGCCTCAGCGTCTTTTTGCAGAAGGAAAACCTCCAGGGGCATGTGTGTCAGTTATTTCTATGTGCAGATGAACAAATTATGTCAGTGGTACCAAGTCACTTAATAATGGAGAGTTAAGTGAGTTGTGTCTTTGAGGCTGTGCTATAATCACTATCAGATGTCAGGGAGGAGGAGAGGAAAGGAAGGAAAGAAAAAGAAACTGTGTGCAAATGAAAAGGAAGAAAGCAAGATGGAAAGAAAGAAATAAAGAATGTACACTACAAAAATATAGTAGACACTTATGATAGATATGTGGTTATATCATGCCAAAGGAAAAAAGATACACTCACAACGTACATTTGTGTCAGTTAATTTATATCCAACTCTTTTAGTGCATCACTCCAGTTTGTAAGGTTGCTTTTTAGCATTTTCTCATCACATAAAAATAATAATGAAAATATTTTCACATATGGTTTTGTCATGTGAGTACCCAAACAAGTAACTGATGTGCAAAAATTCAATTTCAACATTTTCAATTTCATAGCCCACTTGTCTGTAGCATATTTTCTTTGATACATGGCCCTTTCCCTGTATCCTGGCGCTGAACTGAAAGTGAATGCTGCTCCTCACTGCTGATTGGCATCTCCAGCCTGAATCTACAAACTTGTGGGTGGCATGTTTAGTTTTGCTGCGTATAAAGATGTGTTGCAGCAATTTGAGTGTGCAGGCTCTACTCGTATTCGGCAAGGCTATGTCCTAATCATTGTCAGATGGTGGACAGAGTCCTTGCGTCTGGAGCCATTTACGAGGCCTGCAGCCACCTGGAGGGGGAAAAGGGGGAACAAAACCCATCCACTGAGGCTATGCTTTGTTGTCTGAGAACCAACGAGATAGAATACAGGTAGCACATAAATGAATTAGTGGTGGCCGAGCAATTTCATATGAGAAATGAATGTTTTGTTGAGGCTGAATGCTCAAATAAGTGATTTGGATTACTAATTCCATCTGAAATGGCCTTTGTTTTGATTGTTGAGGTGAATGAAAGCACTTCTTGTTGTACTGTTGCCCAGACATTGTGATTCACCTTTTATATCCACATTTGAGCTGTAGCAGATGTGGGTTGTATGTCAGCATGAACGGTCTAGTGTCCAAAAACTAGCAAAAGGGACTAATTATTTAATTAATGGCATGTCTTTTCAGTAATTATAAACAACAGTAAGAGTTTACGCTGTTTATTTGCACACAATATGCCATTTATAACATGGTTTGTATGAACAGCAGGCTTTGGTGTAAAAGGAAGATGGAAGTGTGGTTTCTTCAATCACTAAGTTGGCTCATGCAGTGGGGATGTTTTCCTTTGCCAGTGATTTGCCAGTTATTGCTCTGAAACTGTAGATGTTTTGCTGCCAGGAGTTTGACTCAGCTGCATATGTTGTTTGACATCTTGACGAAAATGGTTTAGAAATGAGGAACGCGCTCATAAATAGTAAAACAATCAATTTGACCAAACTTCATATTCTGTTTTCGTGATTTAATAGGCTTAGGCTGGCACAGGCAAATGTGAGCAGCTCTGCTGGGAGAAGCTAAACTCAACAGAGGAAGGTGAAGGATGTCAAATAAAACATAAATGGAATATTTAACATGCAGCTGGTAAAACAATGAGTGCTTTAAAAGACTGACTAAAATAGTCTGTGTTATAATGCCCACGCTGTGGCAAGTTTTTGAGAAATTTCCATACTCTTTATTGTACTTCCAAAGAGTTTAAAGAGCTTGGGTAATGTTTCTGTGTGTTTGGACTATGCTGTTTTTTTCTGCTGCTTTTTTTTTTGCCCTTTCTCTTCTGGAAAACTTCCATTGCTTCATGATAATCTGTTTAAATTTAGGGAGCTCACATTATTTATTGAGATGTTTGTTAACATCTGACTTTGCATGAGTATGAAATATGCCAAATGCTGCATTACTTTACATCAGGAGTTACATTGATCATCTTCACAACTCAGTTGGCAGAGATGCTACTGTGCCATGCACATCTGAAAAACTGATCCTGAACCTTTTCCTGACCTTGTGCAAATATATGTAATTAAGCAATGAAAACTTGTTTGAGTTGTGCCATAGCCAGGCCTTCTGCAGGAAATTAAGGATAATCTGTAGGCTATGGACACTCTTTGTTGCCACAAGGCGTTCTCAAGGTGAAGTGGCTCTCCTTCGAGATTGGTTTTCATTCCGTATGAATTAGTTTTGCGTGTTTCTGCTTACTGTGCCCCTCTCATTACCTCTCTGTGTTATTTACTGTCTGCTTGCACATCTGGTTTTTATTTGTGCATCGACTCATAGCCTCCTCTATAATCACATTATTGTATACTTGTAAACATATCTCTAGAAACATTGCGGTGATGATGATGCTAATATAACCAGAATTCTTCTCTGTTTTGTTGTTGTGCCAGTTTAGAATAATAAGACGTCTTCTTCTTTACCTTCTTGGGATCTAATAAGGTTGACATTCCGTAAAGGATTGCATATTGAATATACATGCGTAGAGAGCTTTTATAAACTAGTAGAGCGTAGACCTACTGTATGGAAGTAAGCAATGGAGTCTCTAGTAGCAGTGCAGCACTATGCATATTTTAAACACAGTCCTTAAGCTGTCCATCACAAAACCTGGCCTTGAATTTAATGTTCAGTTTTAAAGTCACACTTACCCCAAGTAGCGTAAGAATTTCACATAGGTTGTGTCCAATATCTGACATAGTGTTGACCTAAAAGCATGCCTTCATTCAAAGTTAAACTTCTTCCGCTGAAATTCAATAGCGGGTGTAATTTTAAGTTGTAAAAACATTTCACTTCTTCACTGATTAGTGGCAAGAGAGCATAATTCCCCCATATTTGCTCAGGATGAGTGTCTGATTTATGTATGTTTTTTTGGTTTTGTGTAACAAAAGTAGAAAAGAAAAGACAAAAAGAGGAGGATTGTTTGATTAATTAAGTAGAAGGACAATGATATGCGTCAGGTTTCAACTGTTTTGATCTTCCAGATGTGCAAGTCCATCTATCACCCTGTTCTGTCGCAAATAAAAGACCAAAAGTTACAGGTCATTTAGCAGGACACAGGTTTAAAAAAAAAAAAAAAAAAAAAAGCTCTGAATGCCCCACAAAGTTTTCCATTTTGGAACCCACCCTGAAGTGTGTCCAATTGTTGAAGGCAGCTTGTGGTTCCTGAAGGTTTGATAAAACCACTGATGAAATGCAAAATAAAGTGAATTATCCTTCACATACAAACATGAGTAAACTTCCAGTTCAGTTGTTAACTTCATTGTTAATCCACTTATTGTTGTTGTTTGTTGAATCCTGAGCTGTTTGAAACCCACTTTAAGATTTCAAGAAATCTATATTTTATTCATTTTAAAAAGTGATTTTAATTTTTTTGGCCCAGTCTGGATCAATGGCCTGTTGACAAATTGATTCACAAATCTGAAAGTAGGCTTCAAACAGGGTTAAGACTTTACCTAGAATGTTTTAAAGAACTTTATACAGTTCTTGTGTGGGTTTAGGATTCTGTCTCTTCGTGTAATCACAGACTGAGTCAATGATGTTGAGACTGGTGTTCTGTTGGTGCCAAACCACCTGTTGCTGCTTTTCTTGTTCTTATTGTTGATTCTGGCTGATCAGATGCCTCCAAGATGAAATTGCGTGATGAATCTGAATCTAAATATCCAAAGATTCTAAAATTTTTGCACAGTACTGTATGTTTTAGAGGAAATCTCCACAGAGAAACATATTATTCTAGGGCGTGAGCTCCATCTGATATTCCCGACTGAAGCCATTGAAAATATCCTGTAAAATGATGTTTGAAAACTCCCTTTTATTATTCAAAAACAATATTTACTGACCTTTTGTTTAATGTGCACCCATTTTATAGCTTTAAAAGCCATCATATCATAATTAACAAGAAAATAAGAACTAGTTATAAGTATATACTTTTCCATGTTACATCACATTTAACTGGTTAAACAAGTTGATTTTGCCCATATTTCAACCTCAGAGTGTTGAGGTGAAAATAAGATTCCAGAGCGAACAGGCGGAAAAGATTTGGTAACCTGGCAGGTAAATAGATTTGTTCCTTGTTTTGCAGTCGAAAGAACACACTGAGGGGTCTATAGAGGCAGTAATGAGTCATATCCTTCAAACTGCTGTTTCGTATCTCAGACACCTCTTAAAACTCACCCTGCAGTGGCCGTCTCACCCATGTACATACCCATAGAGACACACAGCTCTAAGCTGTTCACGACTCTGTACTGTACTTCACACCTCTGGGGGTGTTTTCTGGAGAAACAAATCACGTCAGTAACCAACGTGAGCATGTCAGTCAAACCTATGCAAACACAGCCAACATTTTCTGGCAGGTGTCACCAGCAGGGGTGGTCTGCACACGCTTTGACATTGACTGACGGGATGCATTTTTGTTGAGTCTTTCTGCTGACTGTCATCAAGTAAAAGGATACGTTGAAATATTTACAGTAACAACATCTTGTAAAGATCTAAAAGCAGATTATAGGCAAGTTATATGACAACTGTAGGGATGCAAGTTAAATGAGGTCTGTCTGTGTGTGAGATTTGTTTCCTTTAGGAAAAAAACATTCTGTGCTTCTTATTACAGCTGTTTAAAATAACAGTTTAGTGTACGTGTATCTTTCACAGTGTTTTTCAGCATTTTAGATATAATAATTTTACTGATTTCAAGTTTTCCCCGTTCTCCTTTAATTGCATGTGCTATTTTCTATTTCCCAGTTCCTTCTCGTTATATATGAACACTTTGTTCTAAAACTAAATGCATGAGCCTCAGCACTGATGCCTTTCTGGCCTGTAAATAAGTTGATAGTTTTCACTTTAATTTAATCCTCCCAGATCACTGCAGAGACAGTGTAACAGAAAAAAATGCCTCATGGTTTGCATGCCAAGTCAGGTAATTTGAGATGTTTTTCCCCTTTAGACCTCTCAACCTTAAAACCTGGAGATGGGTTTGAAATGTTTGCAGTTTAAAAGATAATATGCCACAATGACATCATATATTAAAGCCAGAAATTTAAAAAAAACTCTGTTGGGTTTAAACTCTCTGACGGTAGTTGAACTACTCATCTGTGACTTGCTGTTCTGCTGGGAAGAACAACCAAATCAAGCTTAAAATTGTGGCATTGCATCAAAATCACTTCTCCCTCATTACAAAATTTGCCAAAAACAATAAAAATAGGCCTTTTGCCCTAACCAGATGTTTAAAAAAAAAAAAAAAAAAAACAAAAGTTCTGCATTCCCTGGCACCACAAGTAAGCCATTTGCGATTATCATTTTCTACTGTTTCCCAGTTCTGTCTCCATATATGTTGACGCCTTGTTCTGAAACTGTATACTAATGCCTCTCCAGTCTGTAAATGATTTGATACTTTTCACTTTAATTTAATCCTGCCAGATCACTGTAGAGACAGTGTAATGAAAAAAAAAAAAGCTTCAGGTTATGAATGCCAAGTCAAGTACTTAGTAATGTTATTTTCCCTGCTAACTCTCTCAACCCTAAAACTTTCAGATGAGTTTGAAAGGCTTGTTATTAAAAAAATACTAATCCAAATGACACCATATGTTAAAGCCAAAAAGGAGAAGAATTGTTGGATCTTAAACTTTCTGATGATAATTAAAATACTTATACTCAAAATCACTTATGCCTCATTAAAAAAAATGCCAAAAATAAATCAGTTGCTCTAACAAGATTTTGTAAAAAGCAAAAAATAAATAAATAAAATGCAATAAAATTCTGCGCTCCTAGGCATTTTCTGTTGTTTACTAGTTCTGTCTTTATGTTAATGCTTGAAACTGTATTTGAATGCATCACCTTCAGTTTTGATGCCTTCCTGGCCTGTAAGTGATTTGATAGTTTTCACTGTTATTTAGTCTTGGCAGATAATTGTAAATGCAATAACAAAAGCTGCAGCTATGAAATACAGCGTTCCCATGACTGTTAGTTCACCAGAGAGAGAGAGAGAGAGAGAGACAGTGTAACGGGGAAAAACTATTACAGGAAAACTTGTGTTACATCTAGTTCAAAGTAACTTGTTTTGTGTGATGTGCTACACTTCCATCTCTCCTTCAGTCTGGCTTTGTTTTCTTTTGGATTTGGAGATTCTTGTCCATTACAGAGTGTATGAGGGTTTGACATTGGAGGGTTTGGACACCGGGCATCGGGCACGCTGCCAGGTGACATATAGGTTTTAATAATACGATTGCCGGTATGCACTTTTACGATGTGGGTGGGGTCCGTGTGTGTTCCAGTATCTGTGTGTGTGTGTGTGTGTGTGTGTGACAAGCTAACAGAAGTGCTTCAGAGCAGTAATGTGTGAGTGCAGGGTAAAAGGCCAGGCTTGCTGAGTGATTGCCACATTACCCATAAGTATGAATCAATCTTCTGTTCAGACATTTGGCTATTTACAGACTCACATGAATTTGATCATGTGTTTTCTTTTAATGGTTTTCTAGGATTTACTAAAAACCTCTATGGCAGCACTGTTTCGCTGCAGAAGTTGGAGGATGGGAGGTATAGGTTTGTAGAATTAGAACAGAACTCAAGACTATTTTAGTGGTTAGGACAGTCTTCGATCTCTGTGTTATAAATTCAGTGACTTGGCAGTTGCAGTGAATGTGATATTGTGTTTTTCCCCATTTATTGAATTTATTTCAGCAACTAAATTAGATTAACCTCCACCTAAATATAAGCTAAGAGTGTGCATAGAACTGCTGCTGAAAAGCTCATCTCTGTATGGATTGTAAAATGCTGCTGTGGTATTGAGGCCCAGCAAATGCAAATAAATCCTCAACCTATATGGGAACCATGGAAACCTGAGGTCTACATAAAGTGTGCATATTAGTGTTCATGTGTGCGGATCCTACACGCTTGTTTGTTTATGGATTTGTGTGACTCCCAATGTAAATATGTTGATTCTGCAGTCTGTCAGTCATCTGAATGCATCATGTTTACGTCTTCATTTGCGTGTTCAAACCTTCTCTAATCACTGCTAGATTATAAAAACAAGCATATTACAATAGAGCACATGCAGAGCCTATAAAGAGCAACGTTGTGAAAGAAGCGGCACATGAGAAAATGTGTCTGTCTTCATTCATATGCGTTTTCACTGCAGGCTGTCTGGAGTCATCCTACCTGTCAGTGTTTTCATTGCCTATTGTGAAGCAGAGAGCGAAATGACAGTTTTTAGGAACTCAGTGAAAGAAGGGATTTAGGCAGTAATCCGCCTCACTGATCCTTTTTAGAAACAACCAACTGCCTGGCACACAGCCTGGCTCTCGCCACGACACGCCTGCTTTTGATACCTGAAGGCTGAAGTGTAAACTGACACCCACAGTGGCATTTTCTGCTTTCCACATACCTCAGATCAGACGTTCACTGAAGGTATTTCCCTCAGTTGGTAAAACAACTGCTTGTTGGCTTGTAGGTGAGCAGAGGTGGGTTAACTCTCCCCTCCAGCCACCAGCTTTTTAATATTAGTCTTAACTTTTGTGAAAGGACCTTTTGGCACTACTATGTGCAAGAATGCTAAAATTTGCATACTTCCATTTTTTATTTTCCCACTCGGGTCATGTCAAACAGAAACAGATAAGTTTATTTTATTTGAGTACATGCGGTACAAACAAAGACTGACTTGTTAACTTCTCAGTCAGAGAGGAGAATATTAGGTGTCCTTGGTCATTATTCGTGTTTTTTTTAACCAAGCTGATGTTTTTGCTGAAAGCCTGTCTTAGATCAGCCTGTTTAAAGCTAATGGTCTTTGTCTTTAGAGCCGAGTAGTTGCCAGAAAGATGAGTCGCAGTTATTAATCTTGTTCCGTAAGTGTTCCTTTCTTCTTGATGTCAAGCCTGGATCTGGGTTATATTTTCACATTCTTCTAGAGGCAATGATCAGTGTCATTCATTATCTCCTATCACAAACTTATATTTCATTTTTCTAAATCTGTGTGAAATTTGTAAGACGATGCATTTTATTATACTCTGAATAAGGCTTGTGTCGTTATGACTTTTAAAGCTACTTTGGTCATAGGCTTAAATTTTACTGGAGCTATGTGTGAGCTAAGAGAAGTGCCATTCTGGACCTTTTTTTTTTACGCACAGCCTTTACCAGTGCCATTTTCTTTGTCAATAACTGAATGGCACCCTTATTAGAGTAAATGCAATACATTTCGTTTCTTTTTCCACTGGCTGTGGTTTGAGGGCTGTATTAAAGTTTGTTGAAGCTTTGATTTATGGACAATCTGGCCTTTTTAACACCTAATGTGAACTGACCTCTTTGTCAGATGGCGGTTCTGACTTAAGGGGGGATAACATACGCAGAAAAGGCCACGGACAGACACACAACATGGGGAGACAGACACATAGTCTCTCTGCACACACATACACACAGACATGCATGCGCACACTTTCTTTCACATACATGAGGCTGGAGTGGTTTATAGGGTGGCAATAAAAAGAAACGCTGTGTGAAATGAATCCAGGGTGAGTTACAGTTTTTTGAGACTGTGTTTTCTTAGAGATGAAGAAATGGACCCGCCCAGAGTGCCGTGTTTATATAAGGAATTTTTATTTGAGTTTAATTTTCCAACTCCACAGGTGGGAATTTGTGCGACGTGACCCTTCAATCACGACGTCTATTAAAGTTCTTGGCACGCTGCCTTTGTGTCTGTATTACAGAAAACAAAATGTTACAAACATACCATACACACGCCTTTGTTTTGCATGATTTCTTTTGTGTTTCATTTAACTTTCTACATCAAATAAATTAAAGACAAACACATGAGGCTGCTCGGCATAAAGAAAAGCTGACTCTGAGGAAACCTGTTTAGTTTGATGCTCTTGGTTACCACTGTTGTAGTCCTTTTTGTTAGTTAATTAAATTTGAATATCGCAAGTGTACAAAACAATGAAAGCCTATCTGCAGGGGAGGGCTGGTTTGTGAGTAGAATTCTTTATTCTGAAATCTATGTTGTGGTCTTGTACATTACTGTATTTTCTTGTGTTTATCCATGCAGGGACAGTAGAGCTGTGTGACTAGACCCACTTTTGAACATCAACCCTCATTAAAGGTAAAGGCAAACTCAAATGTTCAATCATTTAGTTCAGTGAGTCAGATGTTCTGTTTCTATGCAATCTTTCTCTTGCATTTACAGTACTGTATATATTTGGATTATTGTCTTTATTATGTAGCATGCATGTTTACATGTCACTTAAATAACAGTACAGAACTTTACATCTAATAGCCGTTTGTGACACTGAAGCTGTTTTTATGTAATTAATTCACTTGTTGCCCCATTATTGAAGGATATGACACAAACTGACAAACATCTCTAAAACCAGTCATGATGAATGACATCAAGATGTGTGGTAAAGAGAAAAACAACAAAGAGTGGTACTGTTAATGGTAATTATTTCAAGATCTTGAAATTCATGTCAAAGTTGATGACGTGAATTAATTCTTTGGCAACAGCACAATTTAGCAATAAAGCAAACTTCCTTGTGTCTGTTTGTATACTCCAACCACTGCACCAGGGTCAGTGCCCTTCAAAGTGATTTTGATTGGCACCAGAATTTAATGGTTTTATCCTTCACCTATACTCCACCTCTACACACTCCGCTGATAGCTTCTGTATAATCTTGCAGACAGACAGACAAACGTGACTAAAACCTACCTCTGCCTCAGCTCTCACCTTGCTGAAGGAATTTTTTTCTTGACCCAACAATAGTTATTAATGCAAAGATGAATGTTGACCAGAATGTTGTGATTTTTCCAGGAACCCCTATGATATGACAATATCATTTATCAAAATCAGTGCAACGCAGTATGCAGTTATCAGGGGATCTCCCCAGTTTGATCAAGCATATTTAGGTGGTAGCTCAACTATTTATAGGAAAGGTTACCCACCATCAGTGGAGGGAGTTGTGGAGGAAACACTGCTGTGTGGTTCCAGCAGCCTGGAACCTTTGAGTAGGAGACACGTTTCAGCAGAGCCATTACTGCTGTAACCTGAGAATGCGTTTCCACACGCACACATGCACCGACACACTCACAAATACACATATATAGGCAAGGAAATGCGCACGTAAACCTGCAGACACACTCACACGTGAACACACACACACACACACAGACACAGACACACAGGTGTGCTGGAAACAGCATCTTTCAACATGACAGGCCTCCACCCCAAAGTGCAATTGTGAGTGTGTGTGTTTAAGTGCATGAGTGTAAATTAAGAGGAGAGTAGCGATTGGTGAGGTCGTGAACTTACACATAAAATAAAAGGAGCTTCCCTGTGCTTTTCCATTACATCCCATTCCAAGGCCGTCTGTTGCGCATTTGTTGTAGATACCAACCAGACTGTGCATAAATATTCTCTTCAGCTGATAAAAAATGTTGTTTTTATGAATTCTCCCAAAAGACATCATACAATAGTGGAGGTTTGTTTGCAGGTTTTGGAAAAATAAAACCAAATAACTAAACCATATTGGCACTTGAGTGACTTTATAAATTCCACAAGAGACATTTAACTCTTGAGCCTTGTGAGATGAGTAAGGATGTTTTAATAATACAGTATAAAAAGACAGAGCAGTAATATTAATACTTTATATTGGTATTTGAATGGAATCACTGTAGCATGCCTAAGAAATAGCATCATATACCCCAATCCAAAGCTCTTAATCTGCACTTTATGGATCCAAAGCAGTTCCTGGCAATGCAAGGTGTTTGTCCCCAAGGAGGCCACCGTACTTATATTTTCATTTAACTGTTACAATCTGAGATAGATCAAGAGATAATACAAGTTAAAAGCTTGAAAGAACCTTTCTTCCTCTACAGATATTTTTTGTTACGCATGCCAAGACAAGTAGTTTGAGATGTTTTTCCCTCTTAACCCTCTCGACCCCATAACCTGCCAGCTGATTTGTAAAGCATGTTATCTTTAACAAATTACCAAAATGGGTGCTGTGTATCAGAGTCAGAAACTGTAAAAATGAAACAGTTTTTGGATTTTTTTTCTCCTAGTCCTTAAACGGCTGACTGGAAAAATATAACCAAATAAAGGGTTCAAATCTTGATTCTTTTATCAAATATCCAAAACTGTATTCTACATGTGTCCATTAAACATTTGTCAGAAATAAGCCATTTGCTCTCACCAGATTCTCTCAGAAGGAACAAAGTCTGCCCTCGTCCTCACAACTAGAAAGCCATTAGTGACTCTGCTGTGACCAACAGTGACAATGACAAAAAATCAGGGAGCTTTTGTCTAAACCAGATTGAACTGCAAGCTGTGCTTCCACAGAACAGATAGGAGATAATTATGAAAACAGATGAGTTTTTTCCACAGTTTTTGCAACACCTGTCTGAGCTTGGAAAATTGTTAGACATGCTCACTGCAGGTTTTTCCCTCTCTCTGTCAAATCGAAGAAATTCAACTTTCGCTTTTTTCCTTAAAAAAACAAACATCCGTAGCATTGTAACTGTATCATACTGCACAAATGACATTTAGCTTTTCTTTCTTTACATCCATGGTTGTACTGTGTCCATGGAGATGTAGAAGTTGAGCCCACAGTGAGTAAAAATGTGACCAGAGGGAAAACAACACCCAGAAATGGTAGAAATGGCATTGTAGGTAAGCTTTTACTGAGTTTCACACATGCAGGAAGATGTTAGCGAGTTTCACCCAAGCAAAGTTCTTTCATGCGGTCACTGTGTGCAAGCTGCTGTGATCATGATTTTCTTTATGTGCAGTTGTTCTCACTGCCACCGATTTTATTTCACTTTGTTGTTTTTCCCCCCTCTTTCTCTGCACACACAAACAGCTGTTCACATGCTTCAGCAGCCTACTAGCAGCAACAGAAAGTACTTAGTGGTCTAAAAGAGGGAGCAGTGGGCTTTCTTCTAATCCCTGTTTGGGCTAGAACAGACTCCTAAATAAACTGCTGCAATGGGACACCACTGTTTACCAGCAGAGAGAGGACTGTGTTCAAAGTGTAACTGTGTTGTTTCTGAAGTCATTCAGCTGTGATGACAAAAACGGAAAGACACACTGGCATGTGCACTGCAATGATGGAAGCTTGCAAAAGCATCAGTAAGTATAAAAAAAACAATGTTTAGAACTAGCTCATTTAAGATAATAGGCTATCCTTAGCACTGTAAACAGTTGCATTATAACAACTTGAAATTGTCCATAAAACAAAGATCTGGCATGAAAACAAACTAATTATATCGAAAACCTTCACTGCCACAAGATGTCAGTACAGAGGAGACTGTGTGCAAAATATAACAGTAAAAAACAATATTTTTCATGTTTTCCCACATTGCTTGCTAAACATATAGCAGGACAACATTGCTATATGTATGTTGTCATGTGGGACACTGAAAGATTTAATTGACGTCATAATAAAACGTTACTCTTACTGTTGTCAGTCATTCTGCTGTACCATCACTATCAGAGTATTTTGTTGTAAACGCAAGAATAAAAGTTAGATTTTTTTGGTCTTTCAAAGATATT
Source organism: Amphiprion ocellaris (assembly GCF_022539595.1). Classification (NCBI taxonomy): domain Eukaryota; kingdom Metazoa; phylum Chordata; class Actinopteri; family Pomacentridae; genus Amphiprion; species Amphiprion ocellaris. Next base: position 26,884,088 of record NC_072771.1, on the reverse strand, counting down.
GCACCAATTGAAACTTGCATATAACTGTTCGACGTGGGGTGGGCAGTCTAAAAAAATCTAAAAGTTCTGCAGATACTCTTCTTTGTCAAAACCTGGCACCTGCACTCACCACAAGGCCACAGTGCAGCACAACCACTGGCAGTTTGTTCTGCAGTTAGTAGACAGACACAAACTTATCACGGTCCTCCAACTGCAAGATTTGCCTTCAAATGAAACTGATGTTTCAGATGAGGTAATACAGCTAGAAACTATATTTTAACTCAACTGGGTTTGATTTGTGTTGAGTCACGTGAGCACAGAAAACTACTGGCTTCTTTTTTAAAACCAGATATGCATGTCCAAAATATTCCCTCTAATTAAAAGTGATGGCCGTGAAAATACTTAACTGAGCCCACCGGTTCGGGGCACATGTCCCTCTCCATCTTCTCAGCGTGCAGACACACATTAATGTGAGCACACCAGAAATTTTAACTGAAACACACACTCTCTCTTTCTCTCTCACACACACACACACACACACACATGCAGCGACCTTGAGGGTGTTAGGAGTGTTGACGTTTGTTTGGACGGTGCTTCAATTCCTCAGACTGCTGCGAGGTCACATGGCTTGACATCAAAGAAAAGAATTTCTTCCTGGGCGACACAGAGAGCTCCGGTGTTTATTCTAAAACTCTGTCTGTCTCGCTGTCTGTGTTTCTGTCTGTCTTTGGCAGCGGCTGCGTTCGTCCCTGCCTGTCTCATCACCTGTGTACAATATCTGCACAGCTGTGACTGCAGCTCTTTCTTTCCGTCTTGGTCTCATGCATAGTTTCTACCTGTTTAGATCAGGCAGTTTGGCAAAACAAAACAAAAAACACTGCATGCTTCCAATGCAGAGAAAGATTTAATGTTTATTTGTTGCTATGTATGTTTCGCTGTCTGTGCTTTTTTCACTTGAATCTCGTTTAGCACAAATTGGTGATTGCTCCATTTCTCTTCATTTTAAACAAACGCTCCTTTGTTTAATAACATGTCTTTAAATCAGAGCCAGCTGAAATCCTGTTGAGAAACACATAGTTGGTCTTTGTGGCTTGGAGTGTTTTCCACCTGTCTCTTATAAGTCATTGTGTTCATCCTCACACAACAAGTGTGTTTCAGGATGACGTGATTTGTGCTTTGGTTACTGGCTACAAATCAGATTGTTAAAAAAACACACGCACACACACAAGTGGAGACGAGAAGCAGAACAACAGGGCATGTGAACTAAGAACTGAAGTCAATCTGTGCACCATACTAGAGTTTAAAAAAAAAACATTTGATGACAATAAGGGTACAACATGAATACTAATCGAGTTTGTGAATTGCGATGAACAATGCTTTTCCTCCCTAAAGAAACCGAACCTCTTTATGTGCGATCTACATTTAACAGACCGATTGTCTTGTCGTAGTGTTGGGAGCACCAAGCTGTGCCTTCACTGTAGAGTAATTCATGTGCATGGTTAGCTGTGAGGTTTCTTTCCCCCCAGGGATGTGTTTTGTTTTGATGTCCTCCACTGCGGCCAGATGAATGGCCACATGGAGAGCCGGGGGGGAGGACGGGACTGTTGGACATGTTAAAGGACACCTGTGGGGGCTTTGTGGGGCCTCTGCTTGATGGACGGGGTTCCGCTTCAGGTGGCAGTAATTTCTCTAAGCCGTGGGGAGGGGCGGTCGGGTTGGATTGTGTGCGTCTGTGTGTGTCAGTGTGTGTCTGTGTGTGTCAGTGTGTGTCTGTGTGTGTCAGTGCGTGTGTGTCTCTAGCATGTGTCGGCCTGTGTCACTAATGTGAAAACAGGTTAGAGGTTTATAAGTTGCAGTGCTAGTTTGTAGTCATCTCCCCAGATCTTAACATTATTTTACTGCATGCATGTATGTCTGTGCCTGCTATGTATTTTTACAGATTCTGTGTTTATTTGTGTGTGTACGCTGGCTTATCTCTCGAATGGTAATTGCTTCTAATACCAGAGGGAACACCACACAGATCGTGACAGAGTCTCACCCACGACTAATGATTATGTAAATATGATAACCATCTGTAGACATGATCGTGCATGTGTGGGTGTCCTGCCTAATTTACTTTTATCTTTTATCATACGGAGATCAGCTGTTAGACAAATGTGGCATTGTTGAAGGCCGAGGTAGAGCCAAGTGTGCGCATGCATGCTTGTGTGTTTGTGTATGTGAAGTTGTGCTTTACTATTTCAGGGCCTCATCTGTTCTCTGCACCTGATACTGAGCGGGATCACTTGGTATTTCAGATGAGAAGACGGGAGCTTGTTATTAAATGTCACAGGCCGATCTTCTAGAATAACCAATAATGTTCCGATGACTACCTCACCTACACACACGTGCACGAGCACACAAACAACCACACATAGTCTGCTGGTTTATGTGTGAGAAGAAAGGGAAAGAACTGAAGAAATGCGGCTGTAAAAAGAATTTTAGAATAATGTGCCAAAGTGCGACTACGTGGATTCATCCAAAGACAGGATGGCTGCAGGGTCACCAGAAGCTCCACCAACAACAATTGCAAAATAGCTTACCGCAAAACTACATTTGGATAGACAGCCTTTTCAATCAAAAGGCTGTCACATTTGGAACACATTACCAAATGAAATTAATAAGATAGCAGATTTAAAAACTTTTACAGCAAAAGTTAAGTATTGGGTGAAAGAAAAACAAGAATGTACCCACCTATGACATCTAAAAGGTCCGACTGACTGTGGATTGTGTCATTGTGTGTGTTTGTGTGTGCGTGGGTGGGGGGTTGTAGGTTTTTAATGTTGTCTGTGCTGTTTTTATTTGTGTTGTTGATCCTTTGACTACTTTTACTTAAAAGCCCAACCAGGGACAGGAGTTGAAAATTAGCTCACTGCTACACACTCTATATGTAATGCATCAGTTCTATGTGTTCTGTGATAATTGCACGGTCCTTGATCAAATAAATGAATAAATAAATAAAATGTAGTTGTGCCATGCCAACGTTCTTGCAGCTGTACTTCAAGGAACATGCTTTGCAAGTACAGATCAGTACAGATGCGTCAATTTGTTCTCAGTTAACAAACACGCACACTCGTGTCTGTAGTCCTTCATGCTCTTTAGGGAGTAATGAGAAGATTGAATTACAGTGAATGACTTTCTATTGTTGATAGCGTAAGTTTAATAGCACAGTTCTCCTCACCCTATGGAGTTACTTACCTGTCTTTTAAACAAAAGCATGGTCATTGAGTTTGAGAGCATTATTGCTTCATTTTATTTTCAGATTTTTGGATGCTTTCCCTCAAGATGCTCTCTCAAGTAGCCACTGACCCGATGCAGTTCTGCCGTCTTCCTGCTTAAAACTGTTTGCACTCACAGTTAGTGCTGCTGCACAGATGTCCTGTGCTTTAGTGTGTTTCCTTGTGTCCACTCTGCTACTGTGTGCTCACACACAGAGACCAGTAGTTTTTACTATCGCTACATATAATGGGTCCTCACAGCATCTTGGATTCCCGTTGCCTTACTAGAAGACTGAATTGGGTCAATTAGATTTTTTCCAGCGTTTCCTACTGCAGTTGGAGTTCAGCAAATCAGATCAGACTAAGAAACACATAGATGTTCATGTTGTTTTGTGTTGCCTAGTAACATTACTTAGTGTAAATAATACCTGAAAGCCAAACATATGATCATGCTGTAAACAAGGCTTCACTAGATAAATCTTAGAAAGTGAGCACCATTAGGATAAACTACCTACTTGAGGTCCTTGATCTGTGTGATCCATGTTGGCAGGTGATCTGCTGAACCCAGTTAAGCATTAGAACGGAAGGAGCCGGTCTGCTTTGGTGCTGGTTTAGAGGGAGGGCAGGGTGTTAAGGGAAAGCATCACAAAATCTAAATATAAAATGCAGAAATAATGGTCTCAAACTGAAGGACTGCACTCTTGATTGAAGATTGGAAAGCGACTCCATCCTTTCCTTGACCTTGATCATCTCAAGCTGCATTTTAGGGGAGTTTTTAAGAAGAATAGATAAAACCACTTGTCCAATATCAATTGATATCTTTAATAAAGGTTTTTGTTTTCCAAAACCATGTGTATACATGTGTAAAGTATGAAAAATACAGTACACATAAAATGACATTGATTTTCCTAACTATATAAGTTTGTTTTGCAGTCCTACCTGAACCCAAAATGTTGAAGCAAGTCAATACAAGCAAATCATCAAAAGATACTGATGTAAAGTTGCTTGATTAGAAGTTCAACCGTTTTTTTGCCACTAAATTGACTTACTGCTGTGTCACATTTTAGCATCTTCTGTCATCATGTTGGCTACAGAGATACAAATTACATTGATCACTCAATGTACCATTCTTTACAAGCCTGTAATGAAGCTGCAGCTGTAGGGAGAAGATCACCCAGATCATGAAATGTGAAGATAACAAGTGAGCGCACAAAAACACTTACGTTAACATACTTTTGGGAGTGCTAAGACGCAGTCAAAAACCTCAACAGAACATCGTTGTGCAATAGTCATACACAGACACGTGCCTAACATCAGAATATCTGTTAAAGTAATGCTGTGAACTCAACATGAATTGACATCATGTGGACTCAATAAGAGGATTTGATCTAATGTAGGAATGAGGACGAATGTCTTCAAATTCTCTGAACAGTGTCGTCTGATACTCAGACTAATGCATGCATACATTCACAGACACAGGCCCACCCACTGAATCACATTAAGTGATGTGTTGCAATATTTCTGTACAGCACGCGCTTCTAGTCAGAGGAAAATTTTATTTCGGCTTTCTTAACACAGCTGGTCGTGTGTGTTTCTTTGCTTGCAATGTGCATAGACAAGGAGTAGCTCGACGTTTACCCACGATGTCGCCACCAGCGGCACAGCAGCAGGAATTCTAACATTTTCTATGTATTGATTTTTGATTTTTTGATTTTATGGATGAAGTAAAGTCAGACTGAAACACAAGTTCTACAAATGATTTCCAGTTTAACAATAGCCTCCTCTAAGTCATGCTGTGCAAATCCAGAGATGAGCTCAGGCGGTGTTATTCATAAGCATATGGCATAAAAAGCTGCCATTTGTTTAACAGATGTGTGATTGATGTGCTGATCAGATGCTTTGCTGCAGTCATTTGTTTCTTTGTGAGATTCTTCGCCTCCATTTTGATGTACAGTTTCTCTCATCCCTGAAGCACTGCAACTCAGTTCTGAGATTGCTTCAGTGAAATATGAAGTATTACTGGTATCACCATACTCATATTACCTACAGTCAAGAGCTGCAGTCTTATTTTGAATCTTTTTTGTTGCCCTGGAAAAGTATTGAACCCTTTCTTTAATATATACAGACATTTGCACAAGCAGTGGACACGCACTCTGCCGGCTGCACAGGCAAAGACGATCGGTTTGCGGTTTCCACAAGCAACAAATGCGCCCATACATGTGTATAGGCATGTTTCTACGTGTCAGAGGCGTTAGTTTGGAGTGCAAAGTTCATCCGGAGGGGTCAGAGTGTCAGTCTTATGTTTCAACCACAGAAGAGGTCCTCTGTTAAATGCTGAATGGATACTGGGAATAGTGTCTTCCAGGAGAGAGAGAGAGAGAGGAAGGTGGTGGGAGTCAGGAAAGAAGGAAAAGCAGAAGAACAGAAGCAAGAAGAGAAAAGTTGGGTGAAGGGTTGGAGGGGGTTGGGCAAGAGAGGAAATGAGCATTCACGCTTTCAGATAGCAGGATGATAGAAATCTTAATGATATGTCAGGGCAGCAGTGTGTATCACACCGAATATGTGTATGCGTCCTTGTATTTTGTCCACATTTATCAACTTTCTTACATGTATACTTGCAAGTGCTCTTGTGCTGGAGCAGTGTCAGTGTATGCATGAATGAATGCATGTTTTGTGTGTTCGGTATTTCAGCATTTCTTCGAACATAAAGGGTCCGTGGTGGTTATACGAGAACCTACGGTGAACTTAAGGATCCTTGAATAGTGGATGCTCTATATTTGGTAGCTGGACCGAGGCTACTGACCCCAACATTGACCCCACACCTGCCCACTGAGTGTCTGTGGACATGGTTGGGGTTGGATAGAGTGAGGACATGCAAATGAGTGTGTGTGTATATGTGTGTCATCATGCTGTAGTGTGTTTATTGTGTATTTTTATAACTAGCGAGTTACTTTTCAACTAACTTGTATATCACTCTGTATCTACTGCAAGTATTAACCGCTGAAGTAAATGCACCACAGTTTCCTTAAAAACAAGGTAAAATATGCATCATTTCTTTTAGTTGGGTAATTTTGCAGTTATTTTCTTTTTTGTTCTTTTTTTTTGCTTCTGTTGTTGTAATGAATAAGTTAGTAATTCCATGGCAGAACAAAGCTGACAGAAATGTAAATGTGGACAATTTAAAGATGAAAATATAATAAAATGATATAATTGATTGGCAGCTACTAAAAAATAGTAATTTCCATCTAATTAGCCACTAGGTTGTCCTCTGGTTTCTTTAATCCATCCATTTTCTGTACCCATTAGATTTAGAGTTTTTCTGTGGTGACAAGCACAGTTAGATGAACAATGACACCTTGTCTGGTATTGAAAAATAACTAAAAAAAAACCAAACAAAAAACCCTCATAGTCACTATAGATGACAATTCAAAAAAACTATTTATGGGGGATTTTTTTTTGTTTGTTTTGCTTTGGCTAAAATCTGCATATTGAAAAGGCAACCATATTTACTCTTTGTCTTTAACTTGGACAGTTGCTGAACACATGGTAGATTGACAATTTTAAATACCTGCACTTCTTCCAAAATGGAGATGCCTAAAATATCTAAGCCAAATATTTTTAAAATAAAAAAAATCCAAAGTGTGATGATGTTATCTGTAATTTTTAATTTCTCCATGAACAGAGTTCATTCTATTCATATATATATGAATAGTTCTATTCATATATTTGATTATGTTAGACATAGAATCTTGACTTTGGAAAAAAGCTGAAAACTGTGTCTTCCTCATGGTTTTCTTTCATTCTAACCTCAGATATCCAAAAGAGCAACTTTATTTAAACTTGTCAGACTAATGGAGCTAAAACATGATTCTGTCCACTGTGAACTGCTGTTGCATAGAAGCTTATTGAATCGAAGGATGAAGGCCCACAGTGTGAATGGCAGTTGTACTGTATATGTACAGATGTCCCGGTGTTTATTTTATCTCATATCATTTGTGTGTTTTCTTGTTATGGTTGCATACAGCGTATTCCTTGAGGGTCCCTTAAATAGCATTTTAATTTCAGTTACCTTTACACGAGAGCAGTATGGTTTTCTTCTAAATTTAGAAAAAGTAAAGTCTTGTAGAGTGTTTGTGTGTGTGCATGTGTGCATGTGTGCATGAGCAGTGACTGTCAGCAGATGCGTGACCAGTCTCTCAGTTCTTGTTCTGTATTTAGGTCTGGGGGGTTCAAGGGTCATGGGGGTCGAGAGGCGGTATGAATGACTGCCTGTTATCAGGTGGCGAACAAAAGAATGTGTGTGTTTGTGTGTGTGAGCATGTATTCCAGAGAGAGACAAACGGGAAACAAAGATTGACTGAATGACAGGAGGAAAGAGTCGGAGTCAGTGGAATCGTGATAGATGGAAATACAAACACAAACAGGAGACAGAAACATATAGGCATCAGAGAGGGAAGCGAGCTTTTCTTCCATATTTTTTCAGCGTCTTTCAGTTGCCTTAATCTTGTCATAGTTCATCTTTCGTCCTTACATTTTTCACATCCCTTATAGTGTGTCTTTCCATGTGTTAGTTTCACAATATTCATCATTCAAAAATGAAATAAAGATTTTATACAGAAAGTAATCGGAAATATTTGACAGCATTTCATCAGTGATAAGAAAATGGTTTAGGATGGAAATTGTATTATCATCAACATGTTCAACTTGAGCACACACAACTACCAATAAGCTTACAAATCGGCCTCATCTCCTGATATTTCACGTATTTAACATGATGAAAAATTTTAATGTGACTTGTCTGAGTTTTTAATTTTTTTCATTTATTTATTGCTGTTTTCTTGTTGTCTGTAACACTTTGTGACCTTGTTGAAGTTCCTCTCTGGTTGTTGATTTAACCTCTTAAAAAACATTTTTGTTTGTCAGAGTCACATATTTAACACATTATTTTGCATGAAAATAATCTCATCCTTCCTTAAACTTACTTAGATGTAACTCTACACTGTTGCTTCCTCTAGAATACGTTGATCTCCATAGTCCCTACGTTCCACTCTGGGCAGCTCGAGCTCACTTGCTGTTCTACATTTCTGTACAAACACTGTAAAACTACTCTATGCTACTCAATAGCAAGTCGTAATATTGGAGTAAGTCCACCATACAAGTGTGATGAACAACGGGACGGAAATTCCCACCTGATTAGATTGGTTCCCTGGGTTTGTTACCTGTGACGCCCTGGAAGTCTGAGTGCATGTTCTTGAGGCTGTCATCGGTATAATACAGTTTTAAAAGTGGGAATGCTCAGTTGTGATACTGATTGCTTTATTGTTCATGATATATCTTCTAGCATATAGTGCTACAAAAATAGGACTTATTCTGAATATTTTTAGAAAGTCTCGAGAACCTAATGAAACAAAATCCTGCTTAAATTAAAGAGTTGTCATTTATCTTAATGTCCCATTTGTGCTTTTGTAACAAAATGAAATCCAATCCATACTATAATAAATGGGCGTAATTATGTGGACAGACTGCCATATGCTTCTTAGTCTTTGTGTACTTCTCATATAGTTTTTGTTGTGATTAAACCCCATCTGAGTTGTATCTGTAGTAAAATTATAGTAAACTACACATATAGTCAAATAAGGATAAACTGGACCAGTATGGCTAATTTGAAATCTTTCTTTCCCACTTTTTCTCACCCTTTTTGACCTCCTGTGTTTCTCATCTCAGTTTTTAAACTGTCCTTTTCTCTCTGTATCCCTTTTTTCAGCTTTCCTTGCTTTCTCTTTCTTCTTTTCCTGTCCTCTAGCCGATTAACAGTCCCCCTCTCCCGTCATCTGTTTTTCTCCCTCATTTCATGACCCCCATCCTTTTTCCCCTGCTAATTGCCACCCCGTTGTAACGTCCCGGGAGCCGGGAGCTCATTAATTGGTGAAGAGGAGACAGGTGGCGCCACTATGTTGTGATGCTTCTTGTTAGTTGTTTGTGTCAGTTTATTGTGTTCATGTTGTGTTTGCGAGTGCACAGTTTGCTTGAGCTTGTCCTCGTTTGTGTGTGCTTTTATATCCTTATATGCGTGTGTGTGTGCGTGTGCGTGCGTGTGTGATTCCTATATGCATGTGAGTGTGTGTGCATGTTTGTGTGTCTGGGTTTAAATGAGTGTGTGTGGTACCCTTGCTTGTTAGCCCCTTCCCACTGTAATCTCTTTGTTTATGCAGTGCGAAAAGGGCCTGGCGGGGGCATGAACTCCCCACGCTCTTATCCCACTGCGCCACTCACCCGGAGTAGACCCTCATGCCCCACCACCACCCTTCCGACACCAGCTTTGCTCCCATCACCTCCCCCTTTTGACTCAACCCTCGCCCAACTCTGTCCTCCCTCTGTGTGTCCCGTTGTTCCTCCTCGCTGTCCGACTTTGTTAACATCCAAATCATAAGCACAATCCCCGACTCTATATGAAAAGGCCTTGAATGTAGGCCTACGCATTGCTAATATTAGAAAGCCAACTTAGAGCACATAACGTTTGAATAAGACACCTTTGGAATGACTTGTTTTTGTAGAAGCTAATCGCCTCCTGAAACGTAGAACCCTTTTTCCAAATTAACATGTCCCAACATCAGTTGGTCCTGTGAATACAGAGACCAAATAGATTTCAGTTATCCTCCAAACGTCCAGTAAGACACATTGACCCCCAAATGTCAAAATAATGGAACAATATCGGGACTAGGAACTCTAACCAGAATACTTAATTAACATGACTAAAAAACAATCACATAATTCCATGAAGGTACTAAATCAAAGTCAGTTCATGCTTTCTACAAGAGTCCACAAGGGTACATGTGTGGCATATTTAGTAATTTATGCAAATCTACCAACATCCTGCCCAAAATTTGTGACCGTGTAGGCTGTCTGGACTGCAACACACCGACTGCACATGTACCAGGAAAACGACACTGCTATAAGGAGATGCTGTGTTAGGAGATTCTCTGAAATCCATTTATACCTTTATAACCATTAAAAAAGTTATTTACTGTTGGACATTAGACATATTTTGATTTGTACACTTTTCCATTGACAGCACAAACATAGTAGGAACTGTTAACAAGAAATCTTGTGCTATGTTCTTCCACTGTGCTTGACACGCTTCAAGAATGATCACTGACATGGTGCTACAGCCCAGACTGTAAGTACGTGCTGTATCCTATAAAAAAAAAAAAATTGTCACAGAGATCCCTGTGTTTTGTATTGTGTTCGATTTGAGGGGCAAAATGAGTGCATGCAGAGAGAAGTGCATGTGCGTCTGCTGTCTGCTTTCAAATTCTGCATTTGTCTGCACACACAGATCCAGAAAGCATTAATTAGCCCTAATGCATGACTGGTCAATACTGATTAGCAATACTCATTCTGTCTTCAGTCACAATATTTTCTCATTTTTCTCATGCTAATTTTATACTAAAAGAGCGCCACAAGAAATTGTATTTAATTTCACTGAATATGAATGAGTTGGTCATACTCATTTTAGACCACTAAATTCAATTAAGAATCTGGTGAATGAATCAAACCCAAGAATAGAAAACCACTAAAGACAGTTGAAAGCTGGTTTGAAGTTGAAGGTTTATAACCGAATTGTGGTTTTGGCAGTAATTTTGTATTCAATATTCTTTTTTTTAGATTCATTATGCTACCACTAATAACTAAATACACTGCTTTCATTGTGTTTTATTCATCTTGCCATTTTCTGCTGCTGTCTTTACTCCAGAGTGTCTGTTTGAATCACATCACATCAGTTTCTCTCCCTTCATTCTAGCCCTCACCTCTAACCTTCCTCCCTTTGAAGGCTTCAGTAAAGCACTCTTTTTAAACTCCTGGCAGTTTGCATCTAAGTGTTTAGTAAAGTCTGTGAGAAAGAAAAATCACAAAGCGCTAGTGTGTTGTCTAACAGATGGTGTTATCAGTTGGTCAAATGGTGGCCTTTTGGCAGGTCTAGAGGAGGCGATTTCATGGGCGACGAGCGGTGAATGAGCTTTTGTGCGAGTTCATATTTGTACGTCTGGACTGGTGTGTATGCCTTTGTGTCTGTGCGTGTCCCTGTGTTCATGCAGGTGTCGGGGTCACTGCCGGTTTGTAGGTCAGATCCCTGCCCCTGGTGTCACCTTGCTCTGTTTGGCCCTAAACAACCAGGCCTCTCCTTCTCTTCTCTTCTCTTCTCTTCTCTTCTCTTCTCTTCTCTTCTCTTCTCTTCTCTTCTCTTCTCTTCTCTTCTCTTCTCTTCTCTTCTCTTCTCTTCTCTTCTCTTCTCTTCTCTTCTCTTCTCTTCTCTTCTCTTCTCTTCTCTTCTCCTTATTGTCCTCCTCTATCTTTCCACACATAACTTAATTGTTGCTTTACAAGTTTAATCTGGTTTCATCTTCTCCTTTTTCTTCTTCTTCAGATCTGTCAAACTTTGCATAACCAGCTAACTTTTATGTAATGTTTTCTTGTTTTTCATTGGTGTATTCACTCAGTGGGCATGTGTAGGAATTCTAAATGATCTGAAAGAGGTATTGTTTGGCAGGTAGCAGTGTATGTGGGATAGGGAATGAGAGGGAGAGCAGGAGAAAACAACAGTGAACAGGGCCAGCAATAGAGACTGAAAGGTTTATTGGGCTACACTATTCTTGGCTGAAGAAACAGTTGTCATTGGCCGTGGAAACACGTGTAGCTATTTTATTAGCCCGAGCTCCCACTTTAGGTGGTCCTCCACATGTACTCAGGGCAAAAACATGTTGGTTTAAGTGGCTAATTAGAATTACAAGAAGCCGATGTTTACATGCCAGTGTTCATTGCACCATAGAGGGTGTTACTAAAGATTTAACAGATGTAAATAAACACACACAACTTAAGGGATTATTTGGTACGTGCCTAAAGACACAGTTGTCTCTCTTTGGTTGCTAGCTGATGCGAATCTACTAATTGAACTTCTATTGAAGACTGTCGCGGTGACAGCTCAGCAGAAACAATCGACTCTTGCAATTACAGCAGGCATGCACCTCATCTGCAGCTGGTTGAACTGCTGTTGAACTTTTTGATGGTGCTCAGTGCAGAAATCTTCAGCTTTATTGCTCAGTGAAGGATGAGTTGTTGTTATACCTTCAAAGACATTAATCAAGGGGTGAAAAAATTAGTTATCCAACTTTATATTCACAAATACTGATTCTGAATACAGACTCAGTGTGTCAGCCAACACCACATACAGACCTTCTGTCCTCACCCAACCACTTCAACTATGCAGGCCATCATCACAATATTTTACAGACTACAAATAGAGCTGATTCCAGCTGCTTCTATTTGAATATATCCTGATTTCTTTACTCCTGTATAACGGTAAGGTCATAGATGAAGTCTTTTAGTTGTAGACAAAACAAAACATTTAAGTATGTCATTTTGGGCTTTGGATAACACTAAATCACATTTTTTACCATTTTCTGTCATTTTATATAATAAACAAGTAATTAGTAGGGGAGTCGATAATCAAAATTAATTATAATTGCTGCACTGACACAAACCAAACAGTATAATAATGCAGCTCATTCTCTTGCACAAAAAAATCCAATTGCTAAAAGTTGCTTATTAATAAAATGTGCTTAGTCTTTATTTTTTAGCCTTTTTTTTTTTTTTTTTTTTTTTAATCAAACTGTGTTGACCAAAGCACTCAATAGCGCTTTGGACTGACAGATTCTCCGTATAGGTTTTTTCCATTGTTAAGTGATAATCACACCAAGCTGTGCAGTTTTAATGTGACACAGCAACAGCAGGGACGTTTGGTTTGGAATCAATACAAAAAATGAGGCTGCTCTGAAAGTGCAAACAGGGACACAGGAGTGCAATTAAGCTCCAAACCAAAGAAACTGAAGCAGAATCCACAAAAGCACGGTGACTAAAACTAAAGTTTTGTCTTTAGTCTCCGGCACAGACACAAGTTTATCCACAGAGGACACAGTTTGGTTGAGTCAGCACTGCCACCAAGCAGAACTACAGCAGTGATTCTCTGCTGGGAGGAGGTAGTGGAGATGGATGTCATCAGAGTTTTGCTTGGTGTGGTGCAGCTTGAGACCCAGGACAATTTAAAAACACTTCTAGACTTCATTCATTGAGCTTGCATATCTTTTTTCAATGCTTGAATGAAGCGAGATGAACTGTTAAATTATGTTAAGAACCCAATCAGCAATGCCAGCCAGATAAACACAGTTCCCCAAAGATACAGTCAACTCCAGTCAGCTGTCTCAGATATTTAATGTGACAGATGGATAGACAGGCAGGGGCCAGTGATTGTGGGGGACAAGTAAAAATGTTGGTGGGTGGCTGTAGATTAGGATACTCAGTATTTGGTAAGCTGTCACATTTATGAATCAGAAAAGTAGGCAGAGAAAGATCCCACAGAGCAGGTGGGACATCTCGCTCTCTTTCAGCTCCCACTCAGGAAGCAGCTCTTCTGTTTTCTGTTTGCCTTAGCGAGACATTTTTAACATTCCACCCTTTTGGTCAGTTAGTTGCTTCTTCACCAGCCCTCATCCCTGTTCTTCACAGGGGGGCAAATTGATTCGGTTTCTTCCGGACTCAGAGAGCTTCTGTGTGGAAGAGAGAGAGACAGTGTTTCACTTTTTCATTTCAAAAACACACAAACGCCTAAAATTTGGCCAGACATGTCTCAAACGGACTGAATTTGATTTGAAGTACGTCACCTTGTAATTTATTTTTGCAACAAACCCTCAAAGTAAATTTGAAACTGTAATGTGTGGTTTCATTTCACCCTCTGTGTGCCTTCAAGCAAAGTAACATGATATCGGTCCCACTGAAACTCAGTAGAAAACATTGTATTTGCCAGATTGCTTGAGGGAAAACTCTGTCATTCGGTTTGGATATACACTAAAGCAATTAGAAATAATTGGAATATTCATGATATCAAGATTACAGAGGTGGATTTCAGATCATTCTCAGTTTTCCTTGTTCCTTGCCCCGACCACACCTATCCCTGTCAATGATTTTATGGTGGCTGTAAAGTGATACAGTGAGTGGTTTCACAATGACAATAACAAGTTGTAAAAGCCGTTCCCAGTCTGTCATTAGGCTTTCATTAAGTTTAAATGGCTCAACACCTACCTTTGTGAGCATGTGTGTGTGTACGTTGTGTTACTCATGTTGTGGAGACATAAATCTGTTTATACAGTCATACCGGAGGACTTGACTTCATTTTGGGAACTGAAAGCAAGTCCCCATAATAAGATTTTTCTTAGTTTTACGGTAATAGTCAACACCAACGTCCCCGTTAGAACAAAAACTAGAGTAGTCACAGATCGGGGTTAGAATAAGTCTCCAGGTGCAGAATGTAAGTCATTTTACACCCTCTGAAGTGATGGAAACATGACTGTATCTTCCAATTTTCTCCTTTGTTTCATCCTGCCTTGCCATATTTGTTAGAAGGGATTCTCTTGCATTGCGGCAGAGGGATTTGCTCCAAAGGTTACAGGTCAATCAAGAACAAATCAGTGCTGAGGTCAGAGGTGCTACTGACAGGCTTCTTCTCTGTCACTGCTTCACCATCATGCCTTTTCTCACACTATGTGTTTTCTTTTTTTTCTCATTTCTATCACCAGTTCCTTGGATCGTGGAGGAGGAGTTGTGGTGGGTGTGTTTGTGACAAGAGTAGCAGAGTTTTTCAGCTGAAAATCTGCACAACCACAGTTTATTAATGGCCCTTTTTATTTATTCATCACTTTGTTTTTCTTCTGCACATTTTCTGCTTGCCTCCATCCCATCTGTAAATCAGGTACACCTTCTGCTTCAAGCTCCATCCAAATAGGTTCCAACTAGGTACTTTTTTTTTGCTGTACTAAACTCTTTTTTGTAGTCTTTTTAGACAAAATGCACTGTAGTGTTTTTGGTTCATGTGCAGATCACTTCACATCAAAAACAACAACCAAACACCTGTAAAACAACACTTCTTTACTTCTCCATGCCTTCCTTGGGTAGAGAAATTGAGAGTACAAATGGACTGTAGGAAGAGATACTATTTCTGTAAGTCACCCACATCTACAACTTGAGTCCCATACACATTGTCTCTCTCTCTCTCTACAAGGCATTCAAGCAGAAAGGATTGCTATGTAAATGCACCGGTGAATAGGAGTGAATGGACAAGCTTAAAGCAGATTATGGTAAACTGCTTGTTAGTTTAAAGACATGCTGAAGTGAATGGATGGGGATTAGCAGATGTGCTGCTGTGCCACAGAGGTGTTTCTCTAAAATGGACTTAATCCACTGTCTGTTAGTGAGTTCACACATCAAATAAAGGGATAAATGCTTCTAAACGTGAGCCAGGAAAAGGTAAGGTGGTCTGTAAATCCTCGGGAACAGATGGAATTCCCAAAGCAGAGATGGTGCATTTGAATAGCAAATGTGAAGCTACAAGTATGCCAAGTGCATTCATAGGATTTTGGAATGTTGAGCCCATGTAGGCTCACAACAAAAAACACCGCATGTAAAAATGTTCTTGTTGTTTGGTACATTTGAGTAGTTGACTTGGTGGATAGGGGAGGATAATCTCTTTCATTTCATAGAAGAAAAAGTCCTGTAGTATTGTTGTCATGTGAAAACCATAAAACTCCATTACATTAGAGTTTATTTTAGGTGCTACACTAATTTACAATTGTGCTGTTATGGCAGTGTCGGACTGGTAGAAAAGAAACATATCAAAATAAATTACATGCATTTATCTTCCTTTTCAAAATTAGATGCCTACTGAACATTTCCCTTGATGCAACATGACCGCTACAATTTCTCTAGATCTTGGATGTGCTGTCCAACCACACTGGAGATAAATTGTGTTTGTATTTGTTCCGAAAAGCTACTTAAGAAGGAGTAAGAGTGAGAAGGTATCTGACACAGAGACACAGTGAAATATAGGACCGTTTAAAACAGCAACGTCAAACTTTTTCTCTCCAGTCTCTCCAGGGCGACATCGATAGTGTTGCTCTGACTTGTACACATGAAACTCCCCACAAATATTTGAGCAACAAATGAAAAAGTTACAGATAATGGGAAACACAGATACTCTCAGAAAGGTGAGAGGGGAGGAGGGGGTTTCCAACGCTGCCAGACCATCTGACATGCAATATTGACAGACCATAAATCCCACTTTATGCTCCTATTCTCTGGTTTGTCAGATCTTGAGTGGCTCCTTTTGGAGACACAAAAGACTTTGTGTTTTTTTTCACATATGCAGAAATACTTGAACATCTGTAACCAGATTTTGGTGTGCAAAAAAAGTAGAGTTCTCCTTTACGTAAGAGAAACTACTCTCACTCCCCTAGTTTTGCGTTTGCATTTTCTCAACCCATAAACGACCAATCCATCCTCTGTTTTATTTGAAAAATCTAAGTATCCTTATGTGGTACACGGTTTTCACTTTACAGCGTGGGAGGACTCTCTTGCATTGACTGAGTTTAACAAGTGGTTCGATGAATCATTTGTATCTAATTTCAGAGATCAGAAAGTAAATGTGTTTACACTCTTGGCAGCATTCAGCATTCTGAAGGCAAACTTGACTTACTTTGAAGTGTTGACACTGAAAGCTGCTGACATGCGAAGTTGTTCTGTTATGACAGCCTGTCAAAAACGATGAGCGAGTGAATGCTGAATAAAGTACTGACCTCGAGCGCTGGCTCAGACGCATCATCTGAATGTGTAAAGGGAGCTTGAATACCATTAACATATGAGAAACAGAAGCAGCCAGGGAAAAAATGGTGCCATCTGCTTCAGATTCTAATATCTGAGCAACTACATTTGTGACCTGCACTAGAAATTCTACTTCCATTATTAAGCCTCTGGCCTCTTTCATCTCCTCTTTTCGTCCACCTTTTTCCTCTGAACTCCTTCACTTCTCCCCCAAAGGTCACCACCCACCATTTATTATCTCAATTCTTCAAAAATCTTGCCTTCAGACAACCATTATTCTTCTCTGATTCTCTTTTTGTTTTTCTTGTCAGCAGCCCTTTCTTTCCTTTTTCTTCCTTGTGTTGGTTTTACTGCTCATCCTTCGTTTGTGACAGTTTCAGCCATTCATCATAGACCCAGCATGAGGGTGACACTAGTGAAGAATAGAGTGTGTAGAGAGTGTGTGTGTGTGTTTGTGTGTGTGTGTGTCATAGGGCAGCAGCTCACAATACTTTAAAGTAACTGTTTTTAAAAGGGTCATTACTCAATCTGCATATCATATCCTGTCTTTACGCAAATCACCACAGACATTTATTTCTTACTAACACACACACAATGACACCGACACGCACACGCACACACAGCTTCACAGCTATTGGGGATTGGGGGCAAATGCTGTCACAGTTTTTAAAAGGCTTCCCGTGGTTAGACATGCTTGAAATGACATTCTGGTTCACTGGAGGAGGGGAGTGGGAAAAGGAGTGGAGGCCAGAGAGAGACACAAGTGGAGGGGGAGGGCAGCTGAGTTTGCAAGTTACCAAAAAATTTGAACAGATACAGAAATGATAAAGGAGATGACTGTTTGTGATCTAGGAGGACAGAGAAATGTGAGGGGTTTTCTAAGAAATGAAGCTGCAGAAACTTGACAAAGATACACTTTTCATTTTGTCGTCGCTCAGAGGGACATGCAGTGCCCTGGCTCTTGTGGACAGTGAATTCTCCTGCATACAGAGTTTTGATTTCACCAGAGAAATCAAGAGTCCTGAAGTTAGAAAAGAGTGTGCAAGTGATGAATTTTATTTTACGATATCAGTGACTGTGTCCCCTTCTGGCAAAACTGGCAACAATGTTAAGCATCGATATTTATGAATTAGGTTTTTTTTTTTTCTGCCAACATGCTAACCAAGAGACTGACTTAGTGGCTAATTAAAACTATCATGCATTTAATTTGAAAACTTCTTGTGTGCTAAATATCACTAGCCGCCTGGCTGGAAAAACTACCAGGGGGGTCATGATTCGAAAATTTATCCTGGATCTTGTTTTCACCTGAAACAGAATAGACAGGACTAATGGTTACTGTGTTTTAAGGTTCGAAGGGGAAAAGAGGCTTCAGGGTAGACAGAAGCAGATGGGGCAGGACCAGGGCAGTGCTGTTTAGCTATGAAGGCATGTTTTTTTTCGCCTCTCATTGAGAAATGAAGCAGCCAAGCCACCTATTGTCTACCATTAATGACCAACATGAACGAGTGTGAGAAAGAAAAGAAGTGGAAAGAACAGCGGCGGCTACAGACGAGACAGATTAACATTGAAACAAAAAGTGTTTGCGTAATCAATTTAACTTCAGAAACTTCAAAGTTAAGCATTTTGTGCTGAAAATAATAGCTGCTCCTTTTCTGCTGTTTCACATCCGTAATGCTATTTGCTAAAAGCAGTGTTCTCGGCACACTGCAGTTTTTTCTCAGCAGTTTTGTCAACCAGTAAATGCCTTACAGGCAAGAGGATAGCCCTGGAAAGGAAATGGTCTATTAGAGTGTCTCAACCCATTTATTTATTAGTATAAAAGCTCCAGGCTTAGATGATGTAATCACTAACAGCTCCTTTTAAAGCGTCTCTGCCAGCCACCTGAACAGCACTACACTGTGTGAGGAGGTGTTTTGAGTAGCTTTTTCAATTGAAATGCATGTGTAAGCAATTTTAAAAGTTTGAAAACAAACCTTAATCGAGAAAGAGACATGCATTGACTGATAATCCCAGCTCACAATGTGCAGACTGTGAGTTATCAGGGGGACAAACTCTGATACAGTTTGATTTAAATATTGTTTTGCATACGCCTGATCCAGTCTCCTTTCAGACTACGACTGAAGGTCATTACCTTGGGCTCAGAACCTTTGCCATAAGGACATTTTAAGTACACTCCAGTTTAACCTTATGTATCAGAATGAACAACTGAAATCCACTCTGTCCACTTAAAGGAGGCCCTTTCTCTTAATTACTTTACCACTTGAGCTGGTGAGAGAAAGCATGCGGTAGTTTTATCCAGCGCTCACACTGTTGGCTGTTGCTCACAATAGGAGCTTCTGATTCATGTACTGAACATACACTGGCTCAGTCTCCACATTTCAGCTCCGCATACACACAAATCAGGATAATATGTAAGCATGTAAAGAAAACACATAGGATTTGTTGTTTATGTGTTGCAGTGCAGTTCTGTGCTGAACTGTATCGAAAACTCAGTATTGTTTAAATGGACAATTTCTTCCACTGTCACCTTGTTGACAGAATTCATGTCCAAAATGAATCAGCTCCAGCTATCTGTAAGCTGTTAAAAGCGCGCAATCTCACAGATCCTACTGCTTGTTTTCAATATCCTCCTCCTACTTTTTTCTAAACCCCATCTTGCTCCTGTCTGCTCCCTGCCCCCGTTTTTCTTTCCACCCATGTCCTCCCTCTCTGTATGAGTGTGTGTGAGCGGGTCAGCCCTCCCTACCAGGCAAGTGAAGTAAACCCCCCTCTTTTTGCCTCCCTCTCTCCCTCTCTCTCCCTCTCAGCTGGGCTGCTACTGTCAGACTGGGTTGGAGGACAATCAAGTCCAACTGCTGCTGCCGCTGCTGGTGTGTTTTGTGTGGTGTGGACTTTCTCACGTTGCGGTGGACCCCAACGCACACATACAGGAGCTTGCATGCCTGATACTCCCACCACCACCACCACCACCACCTCCCACCTCCCTCTCCGACTCTCTCTCCGGTGCACACACACTCAGAAGGAGAGGCAGAGCGTGAGCGTCGGAGCCCGTCGTGTTGAGAAGAGAGGAGAATAGTGGAGAAGCTGCAGACTCTACCATGTCAGTGCAGGGAGGAAGGCTGAAGCGCTGCCTCTCTCTCTGCCTCTGGAGCCGGAGTCCTCTGCTATTGCTTGGACTGTTCTCTCTGCACGCACAAGCACACGGTGAGTTACTGCAAACTTTCTCTACTCACTGCTGCCCTCAGCCTTGTTGCTGTTGTTTTGGTTTTTTTTTTACTCAGCTTTGCACTGAAGTTGCTCTGCTGCAACTCATTAGAACTTCTCTTTTACACTTTAAAATGTTTTTTTTTTTTTTTTTACTATAATTGACAGGCCTTTTTTTTTGTCTTGAGCTGGTGTTGTTTCTGCTTTGTATTAACTCCTTGAATCTTAAAAGTGTCCTCTGCTGTGCAGTTTTGTGGTCCGTAAGCAGCCTGTGCTGACAGTCAGTTTGAGGAATAAGCTCCAAAACACAGCACCTGATGTAGAAATTACCCTCAACAGAAACAGTTTACTGTTGTTTTATATCAGATTTACATGTAGTATTATATGTCTGCATTAAATTATTATGTGGAATGTGCTATCAGGGTCAAAAACTTTGAAAAGTTCCACCTGAGATAGTTTTACACTCATTTTCATCTTATTATTTGTATGGTTTCAGAGAGACCAGAGCAGTGCTTTTTCTTTTCTTTTTTTTTTCTATCTGCGATTCAAGACAAGTTGTTTCAAAAACATTATTGTAGTGCACTGGTAGATTAACACCAATCTCTTGAAGCTATGTAAGCCTTTCTACTGATTATAAGAAAAACAGCAAAAAAGGCATTTGAGAGTATATTTATTTGAGTTTATTTGATTTATTTATATTTAATTCCATTGATTATCTTTGTGAAATTCACTGTTCTTTCAAAGTGCATTTGTTCTAACATTCACATTAGATAACTGCAGCTACAGTATATTTGCTGCTCTCTTCAAAAAGACAGAGATGCATCATAGACTTACACTGTTACTGTTAGCCGCATCAGCTGCTTTGTCTGTGACCATGTTTGGTATCTGGAGTGTGATTTGTGAAGTGTTAGAGAGAGAATGTGTCAGATTTAATAGCCTGTTATGTTTAGTGCCATGATATGTGTCATTAAGGTTCGGCTCTCTGCTTCTGTTGTTTGTGCACAGGTCTAACCATAGTAAAGGGGTCTGTAGATTGTAACTGATTGAAAAAAGTCAGTAGTGATAGAATGGAGAAAATAGTGTCTGCACTGTTAAAGCTTGGACAGTGTTTCTTGTGAGTGATGGTGTCTGTGCATATTTTTCCTCTCTCTCTTTATTGTTGGTCTATTTAAAGTCATTGGAGATTATTTCAGCTGGGAGTCCTGAAGTTAAGCCAGCAGAGGCTCATACCTCATACTCAGTGTGCTATGTGCTGAGGTCGTCCTGCGACCTCTGGCTGCTTGTCATCCTCGCTTTTCTCGTCCATCTTTCCTGTCATTGTCACTGGTTGAGTCGGCTTTCCTTTAGAGTTCCTGCCGAGCGACCCCTTCTTTTGATTCACTCCCCTACACTTGCAAATGCTGTTTTATCATTTCTTACTGGTACTTTGAAGCTTTTTTGAATGCTGTGAACATGTGAGCCTTTGCACTGAGTACACAAGGGCACAAACTTACAAAGTGTCTGAATGTTTTAGATTCATGGTAACACTGACTGCTCTGCCCAAGAAGCCACACAACAGCTGCCAGTGAAGAAGACATACTGTATGTTCAATCTGACACAAAGCTGGACCCCTACCAAGATTTCTTATTTGTGTTGTACTCTAAGCAAGTCATTCATGTGCCATTTCTTTAATATTAAGCTCATATTACACCAGGAAAAGTATATTTATTTATTATTATTTTTCTATATTTAATTTATTTACTTTAAATTCCTCATTTGTACTGCGTAATGTTAGCCACAGATAAAATATATTTGTAGTATTTAGGATTGACATCAGGTGTTGTGATTTAAAATTTCAGTGCTAATACTAGTATGCCATTGGTTCACAACCTGTAAGCCAGTAAAACAGATTCCCTGTCCCTGATATGGTTGGAATGCTGAGAACAATCTGTGTTTTATTGGGCGTTAATCCTATTTACCTAAATTTGTACCAGCACAGTGTTAACTTTTATTGCCTAGACTAAAAGATACAAATGACAGTTTATTTTTAAGGGAATGTTTTGCATGTCCCCGGATAAGAGCATCCCTCAAATCCCTAGCATGTAAATTTAGAAAAATTTGCATGTAGTGCATTGTGTTTTTTCTACTTGAGTGCTTTGGTTTCTCTAATGACTGGCTTAGTATCAGGTAAATGCCCAATCTGATCTGAGTCCCATTTCTCACCTAAGATGCTAGTTGATCCTTAAAATTGAACCAGGTGCGTTCCACACAAGCAGATTCATCCTTTTCCAAAGATGTATTCAAATATCGTTTCACCTGAGGCCTGTTAGCAACAACGTCTTTCATGGTTTGGCACCTAGATGATTGATTTGACCAGCAACAGGCTCATTCATTGGTTGGCACACAGATGAATGATTGTTCTTGCAGCAGATTCAGCTGTGACTCACCAGTCAAATATTTGTTTACTGAAAAAATGTGTGAAAGAAATACGGAGCAGATAATTTTTTTTGATCACAGAGTTTCTTTTTCTGTATCTGCCTTTTTTTTTCTTGTATTCTCCCTGTTTCTTCCCGCTGTCTCTCCAAAACAACTTGGTAGCTACTTGGTGGACTGAATGGAAGTCTAGACTTGGTCAGCTAGTATTTCTTGGTCCGGTAGCCACAGGTAAACCGGAGTCATTACAGGTTTTAGACTGTCAGTAGGCAGCTACTGTGTTGTCTGCATGAAGGTCACAGTTTGCCCCAAAGCTTTTCTAGTCAATTGTCTCTGCAGCACTCGAATACGAGACATTGTATTAATTATTCTACAAAGAGAAAGCAGAGCAAAGGGTATTAATATACTCATGCACACTTTATAAATCTCACACACTCGCAGATCTTCGGTGACCTTCCACCTCCCCCAGACTGCAGCCTTCAATGTGAGTTCTGGGAAGTGAAGAGCAAGCGTGATAGCTAACATTTCATTGTCCTTGGTGGAAATAAGCACCGCTGTATCAGTTTTCACAGTCAAAGCTCTGCCAGTTGCTTTGCTTTTGTCACTGCTCGCTAATGAGACTGTTGCTCACAGCAGAATTTTAGGTTTCGTTTTAACATAATTGAAACACCTCACCTGTTTGTTTAATTATCCAATCACACAGAGGACTATTGAGAATTTGCCATTCAAGTTGCATTTGATATTTTTCAGAAAGTGACTGGAAAAATCTGAATGCAGTGTCTTTGTATGTGTGTCACTGAAAATCTGCTTCATGATTTCATTTTTTTGAGTTGATATTTTCTTCACAAAAGGAAAGCTTTACTTAAAACGGTGTTCCTGCAGTGTAAAAGACATCTAATGTTGCCTCTTATTGTTGAATGGAGTCTGATGTTAGTAAATCAATAGTTTGTACAGGTGAGAGAGAAGATGAAAGAGACTACATGCTCTATTATTTGCATATATTGCCACCAACAATGAAAGTGATGCTTCTGCATGTCAGAAGTTTCAGTTTAGTCTATTCAGCCACAAAAACTCATAGAATTTATAGTGGTACTCAACTCTCAGGAAGTCACTGACAAAGCTATTGACCTTGTGAAAAGCTGAAAGAAATTTCTGAATAAAACGCTGCTTTTAAAAAAGGAGTAACAGTACACATGAGAGCTGACTTGTACCAAACTGCTAGTCAGTTGTGCTTTCTGTTCCTCACTCTCAGACCTTTAAAGCTCTCTGGCAGGATGATTTCAATTCACTTGCTGGAAACTGATACCTCATTAGAACTACTGATGTGCTGGCTGTTATGTTGAAACAGAGAGGTAAGGTGTTGCTGCCTGTAGCTGAGTACACACATGTCCCGATGTGAACTAACACCTTAGATTTAGTCTTTTTATTAGCTCTGCATGATACTGGAAATATTCTGGTTTTCACGTGGCAGGAACTACAAGTCTTGGTTTGCGCTAGGTAGACACAGGATGGGATCCAAATGTCTAATATGGTGGCAGAAGGTGAGGATGTAAGGGTTTTATGACAAAGCAATGACACAGAGTCCCTATTTTACCATGGTGACACTGACTTTTAGGTTCGAGAAAAACGTAGTCATCTTGAAATGACCTCTAAAAGGTGCAGTAAGGGGAAGTGTGGAGAGTTTGGGACTGAAGGGTATTACATCCTGTAATGGATACAGATCCAGTAACTTCTATCCCAGTCAGATTACCGGTCTGGCGCTGACTTCTTAAGACACAGCTGGAGCAGGGGAAGTTGTGTGAGAGAGAGAGAGAGAGGGAGAGAGAGAGGGAGAGGTAGTGAGTGAGGAAGACAGTTTTTTTTAATGCAAAGAATTCAGCAGTGCTGCTATGTGAATTTCAGCAAACCTGAATGATTTAAACAGAAAGTTACATTAATGGGCTGGAAGTGCATCGATCGGTTCTCTTATCCTCCAGCTACACTGATGTGCTGAAGTTTGTGGTTTTTAGCTGCTGTGCAGTGGCTGAACTTGGCTTTTTTTGCCATTTAAATGCTTTGTTCATACTAATTTGATATTCGAAACAATTGAGCCGCTGTTTGTTGCTGTGTGATTATGCGTACACTGTGGTTGTGTGAACTGAGAGCTCCCTGCACAGCTTGGTTTAACACAATAAAGTGATGGACAGATAACAGGTGAGGTGGAGCAGAGCAGAGCTGGCTGTCACAGCCACAGTGCACTGGGACTACAGGGGCTTAGGGTTTTCCATGTACTTGCACTCCTTCTATAATGTCCTCCCCTCTACCCACACTCAGCCTCTGGAACTATTTTTTAGACTGCAGCAGGGTAGAGAGAGAGTATTTGCTCTTTGTCTTGGGGCTCTGATTTGGTGTTCTGACTGAACAGATGGAGAAATTCCATGTAGATGAATGATCTGGAATTGCTAAATTTGAAAAGACATGGAGAGAAGAACAGAAGGAAGAAGGGAGAGTGAAGGGATTCATGTCAGAAATAGGAAAACTGGCAAGTATACATTGTATGTTATTACTGTATAAGAACGGAGGTTTCCACAAAAGTTATTCAATCAGTCTTTAAGTCCTTCCTGTCTCCTGTTTTCTTTGTGAAATAGTTTTCCCCAGAAGTCTTTTTTTCTGTTAAACACTTAACCTAGGACTAATTGAACTGTGTTTTTAATCTTGTTGTGTTCTTATCTGAAGTTTATGGTGAACTGCGTTGTTAACTCTTCTTCAGGGTCTTCAAGGTCTACACTATCTACAATCTTTCCAGGATTGCGTTTACTGGCTTATTAAAAGATGCTATCATGTTTTGTCTTGACCAAAAGTGAATCACTCTCTGATCTGTGCTGTATTTCCCATGCCCTGTGCTACAAAATACCAAGGCATGTTTTTAGTTTGCTCATTTACAGGAAAGAGAAGCGAAGAAATGAAAGTGAACAAATAGGAGACAATGTGGCAGTGAAACATGATTAAACTCGGCCTGTAATTTAGGGTAATTTGTGGATATCTGGATGCACACTTTCAACCAAATGGCTTTGCAATAGAGAATTATCATATGCTGCAATAGGCACCTAATGCATGTCCAGATGGGAGTGGATGTTGAGTGTTCATGTGTGTGTTTAGGAGTCAAATCAACTGCATGTTTGACCAGTGAGATAGCACAGAGGAGGCCTGGAGCCACTGATGGGTGGTATGTGACAGAGTTAATGGGAGGCTAATCACACAGAGGAGACAGTAGGACACAACTGTAAACACACGCACACTTACAACACTACACTCGAATACACACTAATGTCCAGATTCCACACATTAGCCACACATAAATAGGAAAAACATTAATAGCCCTGCATGGCACACCTAAACACACACATTCTGTGCAGCCATGCAGGTTTTAAATGGATGGTAAGTGACTGTTTATGCCTGTGGAGATGACTGAGACACCACAGCCTTTCCTCTACACACACAGAAAACCCCACACTCAAACTGCCTCCCACACAAACACAAACACACACACACACACACACACGCACACGCCGCACACACACACACACACACACACACACACACACACACACACACACACTTTTTCTGCAGTCAGCAAGACGCTCACCTACACACAGATTTGCCTGTTCTCATTCTGTGTTTGATGTCTCCAATTCAAATTTTGGTCATTCATCTTACCGTCTACACAGTCATTGTCAGTGGCCATTAGTTCTGCATGACAATGATTGTGTAAGTCACAGTGTGATTATGTGTGGGGTTTGGCTAAGTGACAAAGAGTGTTTTGATTGTGCTTAGTGAGGACTAAATGTGCCCCAAGACAGAAATGATAGTTTATTATCTTATTACATGCTCCTTATATGTGGGTGTTTTCCTGTGTGTGCGTGTTCTGTGGAATTTTTAGTTATTCTGTTATATGATATTTTCATGTTGTGTGTAAGATGTACAATGTGAAACGTCATTCACATGATATAACCACAGGCAGGATGGTCTCGTCACGGTTTAAACCATTTAGAGAAACAATAACACACATTTGTGTTTGGCACTGTGACTTCACTGCCGTGATGCTCTATAGCGAATCTTGACACAGACTTGACTTTCTACTCATAAACCAACTGGCAAAGTGTGGGACTCGTGACATTACAATAAAAATGAGCAGATACTGGGTGAAGACCGACTATAAATTTCCATCCATCTAAATGGCAGCACTGGAGGGAATGTAGGGCGTTTAAATGAAGAACTGGATGGATGGATGGATGGATGGATGGATGGATGGATGGATGGATGGATGGATGGATGGATGGATGGATGGATGGATGGATGGATGGATGGATGGATGGATGGATAGTTGTCACTGGAGTTAAAGATGTGCACGCTGAAAGAATGCTGACTAAACTTTATTGCTGGTTGTTTTAGTGAGAGTGTAACCACAGATAGCAATAAAATGACAATAATAAACTGTTTTTTCTGACGTTTAAACAGAACTGATAGAGATAAGCATTTTTACTAGCTCAAATGAATGTGTTTGTGTTTCAGTGGTTTAATAGCTTGTTTCCACCATAGTCCAGGACTGCAAACTGATGCAAATTTGGTATGGAAAACAAAACGGGCTGGCACCATGTAAATTTAAATATAAGTCTTACGAGATCAAGCTCAAAGTCAAAGGCAAATTAGCTCTACTTTCTAAGAGACTTTACCTACTCTAGATAGCATAACATGATGGTATAAAAAATGTAATGGTTTGGGACCAACAGAGATGCATCTTTTATGTAAGAATTAAAATCTTAAGCAACACATTGTGTCTTGATAATTTACTAAGGTTGAAAGAAGGAAAAAACACCACAAAGTTACTGCATTTTTATTGAGTAGTCCAGTCCCTCATCAGCCTGCTACCACACGTTTTTCCAGAAATTACCTTGAATACTAAAGAGCATCCCGTGGGTTACTCTGGTAGGTTTTGTTCTTTTGTCTTGTTCTCTTTTTATTTACATATATGCAAAAGACACTACTTGGAATATATCCATAAATAATTGACAATATAAAGATGAACAGCTAAAAACCCTCAAAGAATTTGATCAGGGCAAAGTCTAATCCATGCTTTAATCCATGAGAAGAGGAGGAAAAAACAAAGTGATAAGATTGCACATTGTAGCAGACCTCCTTATAAAGAAATACACACAATAGTTAGGTAAAATCAAAGGATATCTGCCTAGAAAAACAATGATTGAGATGAATTAGTTTGATGTAGGCAGTTGATGATTCTTTGTATTAGTTTTCAATGACGAAAAATAGGGACGAGTTTAAAGGGACGAGTCCTCATCCAAACTGAATTACAGTGATACATAAGAAAAACTTCAGAAATTAGATTCAAATTAGGCCACTATTCTCTTCAAAATAGCTCCCAGCTCTCCTGTTAAGCCTGAAATGCTCCTTAGAAGGCCCATTCTGTAAGCATCATTGGTGACACATCTTGTCCACTGCGTCAAAATGGTGACCCTTTTACTTGAATTTCATTTTAGGAAAAAGGAAGAACTCATAGGGACTTGAGTCTGGGAGTAGGGTGGGCGGGCATTAATGAATCTGATGATGCACCCCAAAGACGTGCATATTTCAACACACTGTGAGCGGGTGAATTGTCATGATGGAACACCTAATAACCACTGCGCTACAGTTCAGATCTTTGGTGCCGAATTTTCTCCTTCAAATGAGACAGGACATCACAGTAGAACTTGACATTGACAGTCTGACCCCGTGGGGCGAATTCACAGTCCACAACCCAGTAAAGAAAACGATGAACTTGGGGCACTTCTGACCCAATATTGCTTCTCCAGTCTTGGACACCAGTCGTGGGCTCTTCCAGCGATGACTGCTGTTCGGTCTCTAGGTTGTAGCCGTAGATTCAATTCTCCTCACCAGTGACAGTCTGCACCATGAAGGTTCACGCACCATTTGTATGCAACAGAAACTGAGGTAGAACTTTTTGATTGTGCCTCATGAATAGATAAACCAGAGAATAGTATAAGACTATTAACCTCAATGTTAATCAAATGTTGAATGTTCCCGAAAACACTTTTTGCTGTGGTAATCAGTTTTTTCAACATAGAGACTCATCAAATTGGTCACCCAGAAAAATGATAACAACTTAATGAAACTCTTATCTTTATCTCAGCCTTCACTGTATCCCAGCTCTTTGTGTGCATTCCAACTGAATAAAGTCAAACTTGCGGGCTGATTGTTTGGAACCTGCAGTTTTCCCATTGAGTCACTAAGGCCAGACTCCCATTTGACATTTGAATTTTAATTTCACTGTTGCCTCAAGAAATCCATCTACACTGACATTTGTAACATTTGTAACTTTTTGTTAAGATGGTGGAAATGGACTATTCATGGAACACTTTCTCACTGCACTTAAACACTGCAGAAATGCTTTGAACACCCAAAAAACTTCCAGCCGCTTGGTAAATCGACTGCAGGTCTCCGAGTTGTTTTTCTGTAAATAGTTGCTGTCATATTTAGTGTATTGTATTTTTTGGCTTTCTTCATGTGTCTCTTAGACACGTATGTACACACACACACGCACGCACGCACGCACGCACACACACACACAAAAGGTGACATTATATGATTTGGGTACAAACTCAAAGTACTGCATCTCTCAAAAATGCAATACAGTGCCAACTTTGTCCACCTTAAGGTTGTGGAGTGTGTCTGTGTGTGCTTTCATTGCGCTGTTATTTTCACACTGTGTTTGTCTGAGTGAAATTCTAAACTCGAGTTATTACATTTGCCATGGCCAACTATCAACTTGGCGGGTGTGAGGCCATTGTTTATCAGTTTATAGGCATGATTTTTGCATACCACCCTGATGGAACAATGAGTCACATGGTGATATCATGGGAATAGCATATCCAATATGATAAAAATAGCTGCCAAGTTAAAATGGACAGAGAGGGTGTGTGTATTGTAACCCAATGTTACTTATTAATCGGTGAATGTGCATCATAGTCTAAGTGTGCGGTTTTCTGTGACAAAGCTAAATTTGATTATGCAGAGTAACAATAGTATGGCAATAGGGGAGGCTTTGTTAATTGTTATTGTTCTGTGCTTAATGGAATATGAGTTTGCATTTCAAATATGTTGAAAGGAGTTGATCTCTTGCCTGGTTTGTGGTTGAAATAGTTTGAAAATCATTGTAGAGCAATAATGATAGTATACCAGCACCAATGGAATTAACTGATAAAAGTTCATAAAGAATTCATTTAATATCAATAATTAATACAGTTGCTGTAGTTTATGCAAATGAATATGTTTGTGTGGCAATTGAATAGCTTCATGGGTCCACTATTGTCTGTTTCTTTTGGGTCCTCTTCTGTAATAAGACACAACACAGCAAGAAGAAAGAAATGAAGAACTGCCGTTCATTAAAATATGCTGAACATCCAATTAAATGAACCCATTTCTAAGAGTTTCTTCTATACTAAATGCTTCTATGTATATACAGCAGTTTTTTATAGATTACATCTGATTTCTATGGAGGTTATTGCCATGCATTGGCCACGTATCAGAGCAAGTTGTGTTGCAGTAGGGTAAGTTTAAAAGACTGCACTGATATATTGATATTGTGTCAGGCACTGTATGTATGTTTCTCTATATGCTGTTTTATACAAAGCATTCCTTTGTGACACACAGATTTGTCTGAGGGAATCAAAGAGCACATGTTTTAGGTCTGTGAAGCTTCTCAGACTTCCAGGCCATGGTGTATCTAAGTGCTGCAACGAAGGCAACTGGAGTTTGTTGAGTTTCTTGAAGACGTTTCACCTCACATCTGAAATTGTTCTCCAGTTCTACCTGACTGATGGGAAGCCTGGGATTCTAAACTTCCAAGTTTATTGGTTGAAAGGTAAAGTGCCTTCAAGAAATCCCAGCAAGTTCAGTTGTGTACATTTTACACTTAGATACAGATGTTTTAGATATATGTAGAAGATCATGATCATTTTTGTGGCTTAATTGTTCTTCTACAGCAGTTATTTGAGTGGGGCATTATTTAATGTTTGTGCATGCGTTCTGAAATTCAGAACTGCTTAGCACTAACATTTGAAACGAATATGCTTATCATTCAGCTGTTCTCAGTGTTACAGTTGAAAAAAATGCCTCAATGTACTGATTTGGCATTAAGATTTAATAGTGTTCAACAGGGTGGCTAAACCCTGAATAAATATTCAGGGTAAATGGCAGGATTAAATGTCAGGCAGATCGAATCAACTTCATCGGATTGATGCAAAGTCAGGAGCTTTACCATGACAGTAATCGATCCTATGAATATGTTGTGGCTTGTCCGGTTTATTCAGTTGCAGCAGTACTCAAAACAGCAGCAAAAAGTTTGATGGTAGCGTGTCGTCAAATCAGGACAAAGTTTGTGAGTCACTTTTAAACCAGTGGCATCAGACTTACTAAGAGTACACTGCCACAGCCCACTGATCCAGCCGGATGCCTGCTGTCTGTAAATTGATGTGGGCTGCTTAGTGATGAGTAGGAGCCCACAGATGGCCATGAGAAGGAGAAAAAGCGCTTTTGATGAAGAGACCAGCTGGTCTCCTTTCTCTCTTTTCTTTGCTTTGCTCTCTCACACCTCCTTCAAGGACTGCTTCATCATTTCCCTGTATTCCAAAGGGAACACTGATGGCCTTCTGGATTTAACTCAGAGTTCCGGGATCCTTTTGTATCTGTCACTCAACCCCCATGAAAGGGGATTCGCATACAGAGACACACACCCCACTGGTCGAAGCATAAAGCTGGCAGATGACAGCTGTATAACCAGAGTGGCACCGGCTCATTACTGCATCATTCATCAGTGTGACATAATGAAGGAATGTTTGAAGAGCTGCTGATGATGTTCTTGAAAGGCTGAATGCAACAGCTTCCCTTATTCCCATTCTCACAGGATTTTACTGTGCTGTTTTGTTTTATTTATTTTTTTGTTGTTGTTTTTTTCTTAAGGATTTTTGTGTGAGTCAAAACGTTATTTCCATCCTTTGTGGTTTGTTCCATGGTGATCTCTAGTTGCAGAGCTTCTTGATAAGTTGCAAGGGACGTGTACATAATGCTATTTGTTGATATTGAATTTGCCTACTTGTGCTCAAAGTAGCTGCTTTATTCAGAAACTATCATGAGTGGATGAAAGAGGTATTGAAATGTGGGAGAAGAAAGAAACAAAGTGCTGTAAAACGGCTGTAGGAAATGAAAATGATGTAAAACTTTTTGCTGCTTTCAAGGCCACATTATTCACAACAGAAGTAGAATAATAATAAAGAAATACAAGTTAGTTTTCACTGATATGTTTTCACGATTCATTGATATCACATGTGGTATAAAATCAACATGTTCAAATGGGCAATTAAATGGAGAAAACTGTGTGAGAGAGAGAGAGCTGTGTCACAAACTCGAAGGCAAAGCACATTTGAATTTCAAAGTAAGTGTAGCCGTAACAGCCGGACAAGACAACCTTCGCTTCCCAGCATCCAACCTTCAAATCACGAAGTGGGGGTTCATTAACGCATTCCTGCACATGTGGGATGGCTCGACTCATCTCGGCTCTGACAGGAAGGAGAGCACGGAGATAAGACCAGGAACTGAAAGTACATTAAGACAGAGAGAGGCAAGTAACTGAAGAGAGGGAGTGAGATCGAGAGGGAGGAAGAAAAAAAAAGAACACCTTTAACCTTCCATGTTTCTTTTGCCGTACAGACTGCACTGTCAAACACCAGGAAGATGAACTACTACTTAGAGGGGAGAAGGGGGAGGGGGAGAGGAGCAGTGTTGTCAAATGAGCGTGTTTTAAGTGGAAGGGGGAGGCGGGTAGTGTTTACATGGGCTCGGTGAAAGGGCTTTTCTGGTAGGCCTTGTTTGACATGGCTGGGATAACTAATGAATATGTTCTCTCTCTTTCTGTCTGTCTGTCTGTCTATAATACTCCAAATCTCCCCTCTTCATCTCGCCCTCTCATGCAAAATATCCCTTCCGTCACGTCTATCCCCCTCTGTCCATCTAAATATCAGTCCTTTTTTCTCATCTTCTTTCAGTTTGTACAAACTGACATCTGTTGAAAAGCGGCCTTGAGCCTTTTGGGGGGTTCTTGGGGCCGTGGTTGTTAATTGCGTGTTGACAGTGGCCCCTATATCCTGCCATCGAGCCTAAGAAAAGACTATAGGGGAGTCCTGAAAGCTTCTTGTACTGGTGTCTGAAAGGCCATTTTAGTGAAAGAGCTTGAAACAATTATGGTGTCAGTGAAGTTCTGGGAAATTCAGCCAGCACAGATCGCGTTAAGTTGAAGCATGTTTTGACATTAGTAGTGCCCAGTGAAGTTTGAACATGAGCCTTGCTGGTCAGTGCAGGATTTTACAGAAAATGCACATACCAGCCAATTCCAGACCACAGGAGCAAGTTTTCTTATGTGTCATGTTTACTCCAAAATATATATTTAATCAATGCGCTCATTTGATTCAGTGTTGATTAAAAAAATATTACAGATGATAATCTGGCTCATCTTTCTTTGAAGCAGTTTATGCCACTGTCAGATTTGTGGAGAGAAAGAAGGAAACAGAGAATAACTCACAATGGAATTAACTGATTAAAAATTCAACAGTTCATTTGTTATAAGTAAATGGTAATTTTTTTTTCATCTACCACAATCAATGTATGGGCTGTTTCACCCATCTAAAAAATGCATTTATATCTCCTAAATTCCAAGGAGGTTTTGTTTTTTTTTTTTAAATTTCCCCGGTAAAGATAAGATTGCAGGTCCAGAGCCTTCTTGCTTTTTTAAACAACAGAATATTTTACTTTGGTCACTCTCCTGCCCACAGACAGATGGGACAGGCTCATAGAAACGTGCTCATTACCACAGGACCTATGTGAAAGCAGCTTCTGCTATGATAGTATTTGGTTGTAAGAGGTAAACAACAAAAAAAAAAAAAAATGGAGAAAATCAAGAGCAAAAACACAATGACGACAAAGTATGATAGTAGAACATGATTATGTCATCGAGGTACAGAGTCTGTCTCATCCCAAACCATCTCAGTTCGGTTTAGGTCAGGTGACTGTGCAGGCCAGGTAATGTGACGCAACACTCTTATCACTCTCCTTCTTGGTCACATAGCCCTTATTAATCCATTAAATGAGAAGGTGTGTCCAGACTTTTGACTGGTACTATATATACATACATACATACATATATATGTGTGTGTGTGCGTGCATTTGCGTGTATCATCACAGTCCGCAAAGAAAGCTTCATAGATGTACATTTTATCACATGGATTCTATCAGTATGTCCTAGTTTAAAAGTATTTAGTTGGTCCTTTCACCCAAGAATGACTTCTCCTTAGTCCGAATTTTTTGTGCAAGGGAAGTTTATGAATAAAACAACATTCTTCTGCTTTTCTTTCTTTTTTGCCTCTCTCCCACCGCCTTTCTCACATGTGCTCACACACCCACACAGAACAGTAGCCAAGGATCCCAGGTGCAGGATGGATGTGAAAGACTTTGTGTTTTGTCAACAGCACAGCAGCACCTCACATGACAATCCGGCGGACTCACACAGGGAAGACAGTCACAGAAAGTGGAAGATGAAAAGAAGAAAAAGATGAAGGATGAATTGGAATAAGATGAGGTGATTTTTGTGAGAGAGAGAGAGCAAAGAAAAATTAGCAGAAAAAGTCTTGGAGAAGGACATGACTAAGTTTGAAATGGAGAAACACATGATTGTAAAGTTTAATTTAGTTGTGAAATACATTCAGAAACAAAGAAGGGCTCCGAAAAGAGATATGGAAAGATAAAGAAAGGGGGAGGAAGAGGTTGGCCAAAATGAAACACAAAATGAATGAGCATTAGGCAGCAGGATAGAGGGAGGGAAGGAGGGGGCAGAGTGAGAGAAAGGGTGAAAAAGGCCAGTGGCCTCTGCTCTGTCCCCTCTGTGTGCTGCTAAACTGCCCACCAGTTCCCTGCAGCTCTGTCACTTCTCGTTTGTTAATCCCCCATTCTTCTCCCCTCCTACTCTTCCTCGCTCCCTTTCGCTCAAATCGGTCAATTGTTAATGTGACCCCTTTAAACCCGACTATCCCTCTCTGGCTGTATTGTCAACACATTATCTGTGTGTACAAGAGGGACATTTAGAAAGGGAAGTGCTAGATGACAAATGTCCATAATTATTTAAATGGATTTGCCAAGTTATTTTTTTATGAATAAGCCCAGCACATTATAAACATTTTGCAGTGGATTCTTGTTTTTTTTTTCTTTGTTTTGATGAGGAAGGCTGCTTTAGAAAAGACATACTGTTTCATTTTAATACTCTACACACTTTTTTCCCCAAAAAATATATATATTTTTTACAAATTAGCCCAGTATCTTATGAATCTGCTGCAGTGGATTCCTGTTTTTTTCAGTTTTGATGAGGAAAAACTGCTTTAGAACAGACATGCTGTCTAATTTTAATACTCTACACAACAAGAACGGTAAACGTTGGGAATTGGACCTTGTGCTCGATTTGACGAGCTTTGGGCTGTAAAAGACACGTCAACTCATATCAGAGAGCTTTTTAGTTGACACTTCAAACTTCAATCTTGTCACAGCCAGCATGAATGAGAACAACCACATCATCAATTCAAAGCATTTACTCCTGGATTGTTACATATAGGAAAAAAAATCAAAGCCTTACATCATAATATCATCAGCAAGTTAGAGCATTTTGTTTTCCTGATAGCATTACTTGTAACTTTTCTTTCTTTGATCCTCTATCACTGTAGTTAATGCTGCTCAAAGTAGAACTTCAGACCAAAAACTGACACAGGTACAACAAAAACATGACAGCACAGTACCAATATATAAATGAAAGTCCCATTTTTTTCCTCTCTCTCTTGCGTTAAGTGATGTGGTTTGCATGGATGTGTCGGTCAATTAGGGATCTTTAACCATTTATTTCAAGAACAGGTTGTTTGTTATTTTGTGAAAGACCATTGAGCTCAAATAAAAGAAAAATGATGACCCATGGATGATGTTTGATTCACATAATTCCCCTCAAAATATATTTTTGTTATCTCGCTATGAGCCTGCATTGCTATATATTCGTCTAGACTGTAATGTCTTCATTTATGGTGCAGTACTTTTGCTTGATTTTTGCATTTGAATGTGAAATTAAGCCACATGGCACTAGAGATTACACTGGAACAAGACAAGGCATGCAAAATAAAATCTAAAAGCATCTCAGAACATAATGCTCTGTTAAAGCAATTCAATTCAATTCAATTCAATTCAATTCAATTTTATTTATATAGCGTCAATTACAGTCAAATTGTCTCGAGACGCTTTACAGAACCCATATGCCTGACCCCCAGAGCAAGCCAAAAGGCGACAGTGGCAAGGAAAAGCAGCGTTAAATGTTTTAAATTGGGGGCATCAGACCAGCATAGGATGCTATCTTCATTACAGTAGAAAGTGATTTTTGTACAGTGGCTCATTAACATCAACCCCAAAGGATGAAAAATGACTTTAAAGCTGTAGCTGAGAAATTCCAACAGTAAGAGCCACCGTAAAGCAATTTCAAACAGCAGAGAACATCAGACTAGACATCAGGCTAGACTAGAAGTGGGTCGCATTTGGACAGTTGTGGATCAGGTGAGGGAGCAGGTTGTCTACTAATGAAGAGGTTGGCTGTTCAATCAAAGTGTCCTCGAGCAAGACATTGAACCCCAAGTTGCCCCCACTGAGGGACCTTGTAACGCAGCTCTGCCTCCATTGATGTCTGAGTGTGTGTTAGTGAATGAGAAACACATTAAAAAGTGCTTTGTAGAACCTACCTAAGGTTAAAGGTGCGATGTAAGTGTGCGCCATTCACCACTAGGTGCAAAGGTTAGACATAGTTATGGTGAGCCCACTTGTAAGGCAAAAACAAGTCTATCCATTGTAAAATAAGTAAAACCCACAATAATGACATCTTTCACATACCGGATTTTATGCTCCCTCACTTCTTTCTTCACTTCCTTTATTGTGGATGGGGCTTATTTAGCTTAACAACAAGAGCAGCCGAAAATCCATGAGAAGGGACAGTAGTTGAAATTCCCCAGTATCACACATTAATTTCTCCAAGAGCGAGCAATGAGGACTTCTTTCATAGCTTGAAACATTTTTTTATGACGTGTAAGAAAAAAAATAACCCTCTGTCATATTCATACTTTACTGTCTTTCACTCTTTTACTATGAGAACAGTTAAAGATTGAAATGAAAGAAGGCTTAAAAAGGAAACCTGAGCGGCTGAAAGAGGAGTAGGAGAGCTGAGTCGGTATCTGCTAGTAGTTTATTTCAGAGGGGGAAAAACTCATGCTTGTTTTGGACCATCTCTGCTTGCAGCTGTTAAGCATCTGGTCTCAATGATCACGCTGGAATGAATGAAAATCTTAAAAGCCATGAAGGAAAGACACTTCCGTGAGCCTTTTTTCCCTCAAGTGACAAACAGGTGCCCTTTTGAAATAGGATAACTGGGGAATACAACGGCTTCGTTCTAGTTGTTAGGAGCTGTTTCAGTTGTAAGAATAAAAAATGTGTTGAGAAAACACGTTTTATAGCATCAAGTGCTTGAGCTGAGAGTTGTTTTTTTCCCCCCCTTTTTTCTATACTTTGCATGTTTTTGTCCAAAATTTCTGGTCTTATTTTAAATGTGTTTACTCATATTTTTGTGAATTCAGTTTTGTTTTACTACAGTAAATGAGATTATATTTCATTTCAGTCAGCCAGCTCATGTGGAATGAATTTATGTCGTGAATACAGAGTGTGCAGAGTTGACATTTGTCATCTTGGCTCTGACTTCATCAGTCACTGCAAAGCTACAGCGGCGCAGCAGATATTAAACTTGTCCCACAGGGGAAGTTACAAGCCTACAGGTGGATACAGGGTTGACAAATAGAGCAGCAGAGTTATAGTCATAGAACTGCACCAACTTGAACATTAAACTGTCACAATGCATATATCAAAGAAGACAATTAATTGAAAATCCAAATGAGATCTGAGAGCAGAGAGAGCGGACACTGACAAACAAGAACAAAGTTATTACACTGACTCATGATAAATATAATTTAGTGGTTAAATTTTGCTCATGAAAAGCTACAAGAGAAGCATTGGAGCAAATGTTTGTCACTGCAGTAGCTGCAAATATACAGAACATCAGAGCAAAGACAATCAACAGCATTGGGTTGGAACACTGATGGAGGAATACTCCAGACACTTGGGTATTTAATAGAGAATATCACTGAAACAACTTGAAGTGTGTCCTGAATTAGCTGTGTTGAAACATGCCAATATTAAGTACAATAGAATATTAAATACAGCAGATTCAAACTTTTTTCCCAGTCAGCAATTTTCACAGATGTTAAAACCCTTAAATCTGTCTGTGTTACTACAAACACTTGCAGGTCTTTTTTTTTTTTTTAACTGTACATTGTTATATGTTCTAATCTAAGCACCTTTTGGGGTTTCACAGCTCCATAGATTTTAACAGCCATTGTTAGTATTTGCTCTTTCCTCTAAATACACTCTATATGCAGTGTATCGAATGCTGCATGGTTTTGTTTCATTAGCATTTAGTTTCAACTCCTCTTATTTTCTTCTTCCGTTTCATAGGCAACATATTGGACAGTATGCTGCTACGAGCATCGAGTAAGGAGGCAGTGGAGAGTGGGAAGGAGGCTTTTGGCAGCACAGCTCCTGCTTCATCCTCCCAAAGACTCCTGTGGTGTCACTGTTATCACCACTGCCCAGAAGATTCAACCAATAACACATGCAGGTGAGGTTTTGTTGAGAAACAACCACGAACACACTCTTCTACAGCTCCTCTATAGCTAAGCCATGTAATAATCAGGCCAATGTACTGTGGGTTTGGTATGTTTTTTCATAAAATTAAATTATTGGTTGTTTCACTTGTTGTGCCTAAATCTGCTTCTCCAGGACGGATGGCTATTGTTTCACGATGGTGAAGGAGGAAGGAGGAGTACCGGTCCAGACTGCAGGCTGCCTGGGGCTGGTCGGATCTGAGTTTCAGTGTAGGGTGAGTTGGTGACTATAACTTTACAATCCACATACACACAACTTTCTAGCACAGAACTTTCCAAAATTCGATTATTTAGGTTAGTAAGACTTACAAGAGGCTTAGCGAATAAAGCAGGAAATTCGAACCTGACTATATAAACTGTTGTACACACTATTTATTAGCATTTATTTGTGACAAAAGTAATTTTTTGATTCACTAATGAACTGTTTACTCTAAAAAATATCAGTTATTTAAGTCAATTATAGATTCATTTTGAAAATATTTTCATGACAAACTAGGGCAACATCTTCATATCACTTTTTTATTTGTTAACCATCTTAAAAAAATTAGAAAACCAAAAATAATAAAAACTTTTTTTTGATAACTTTTCTGTTTTCCAGGACACAGGAAACTCACGTCAAAGGAGATCGCTCGAGTGCTGCACAGATGAAGATTACTGTAACAAAAACCTGCATCCTACACTGCCGCCGCTCAAACCACCTCGTGAGTTCATCCGTCCTCTCCTCAAAGCTTTCTTGCTCCTGAAACATAAGAAAGAATTTTAAAAAGCCACTTGTTCTCCAGTTAGAAGTTGACAGTGACAATGATAAAGACAGGACCGAGAACTGTGACTGATGATGTTACAGCACGGAGGGTTCAGAGATACGGATATCATGACACTGTCAGAGAATCAAAGATGGGTCAGGTGTTATAGACGGCATCAGGGAGGTACTGTCAAACCGTCCTGGAGGTTGCCAAAGCCACCGAGTGTCAAGAGAACACTGAGGTCTCCACTGTGTACAACACTATACTCTGTGTATGTGTGTGTGAGGGTCTTTTTGTGTATTTGAGAGACAGTAAGCCTAGATTCCCAGGGAAATCACGAGCCCCAGCAGGCTCTGAGGGCACGGTCATCAATCTGAAACCCTATCATGGGGGATCAGGAGGAGAATTCATCGACTCGGCTGAGGGCTTCCTCTCTCTGTTGACGAGGGCCTTGAGGGAAGAAAGTGTGTGCCAGAAGAAAATGAAAAATTGATGAGTGAAATATGATTTGTATATGATTGATTGAACGCTGCTACTTCCAAGTGACTTGTAAAGATGACTGAATTTCTTGGTAGAATTTTCTCAATTTGGGAATATTAAAAAAGTTAGATTTTATTTAAATTTTGTTCCAGCTCAAATGTGTTTGAGATGCTTTGTGATAAGTTCATGTATTCT
Source organism: Amphiprion ocellaris (assembly GCF_022539595.1). Lineage (NCBI taxonomy): Eukaryota > Metazoa > Chordata > Actinopteri > Pomacentridae > Amphiprion > Amphiprion ocellaris. Next base: position 26,844,227 of record NC_072771.1, on the reverse strand, counting down.
GTGAATTTTCTGACGCTTTGATCATGTCTCTCTTGTCCTTTTCTCTCTAGTCTATGTAGATGGGAAGATCCACCACATGGCCTTGCTGATTTCAGTCACTGTTTGCAGCATTATACTGGCTGTCATTATTGTGTTCTGCTACTTCAGGTAACTATACATTGGACAGTCAAACTTTGCCATGGTTTTCTGCAACTCTCTTTAGGGACTGATGATAACACACATTATGTATACTCCAATACAGAATATTATGGCAGTTTTGTAAGAATGTGTGCTGACTTACCTGCTGTTTCACAGGTACAAGCGACAGGAGTCTCGTCCTCGGTACAGCATTGGTCTGGAACAGGATGAGACGTACATTCCCCCCGGAGAGTCTCTGAAGGACCTGATAGAACAATCTCAAAGCTCTGGCTCAGGCTCAGGACTCCCTCTATTGGTGAGACACCCACACTGCGTCCAAAACCTGTTGCACCTATAAGATTCTCCATGGGTGGTCTTCATGCAAATACTGCATGATGCTGGATTAGGTTTCGTTTCACGTGGTGAGATAACACTGATGAATTTAAAATCAATGCTACTTTTGTAATATTAATTTTTGGACATCTCCTATTTCGAAAAATCAGTTAAGAAAAAATGAAAGCACTACTCTTGATTTTGCTGCGTAGCTCTGGTTTCCATTTGATGGTCAACAAAAACAAAGAAAAATTATGAATGAATATGCACACATCAGCATCCAATGACCTCTTTAAGCCTCATCTAAGAATTTCCTGCTTTTTGTTCCTCCTCAGGTCCAGAGAACGATAGCCAAGCAGATTCAGATGGTGAAGCAGATCGGCAAGGGCAGGTATGGAGAGGTGTGGATGGGCAGGTGGAGAGGAGAGAAGGTGGCTGTTAAAGTTTTCTTCACCACTGAGGAAGCCAGTTGGTTCAGAGAGACTGAAATCTACCAGACTGTCTTAATGAGACATGAGAACATACTGGGTAAGTCTAATTTCTCTCTTCCTTCTGTATTTGTGTAATGTTGAACCCTCTTGTCTCTGTGCAACTCTCTGTCAATCTGTTTGTTGCATTTTTTGTCTTTAAATTATTGCAAAGTGGAATTTGAATGGAGGGATGATAAATTCCCTTTTCCAAGATAATTATCCTTAACAATCTAAACTAAAGGATAGTTTAATTGGTTTTGGATGAGTACATACTGTACAAGAGGTAGTTTATTGGGGGGGAAATGCTAATGACAGAGGAATTATACAATAGGTTTCTATTTTGTAGCAAAATGTAATAAAAAGAAAGTGATAATGATTATTATTACTGCATAGTTGGAGTTAGAGCGAGCCTATTATACTGTACCACACTGCACTCATTGCCAAAACAGATCAATTATAGCCAAGAGACTGTACACCAGAACAAATTCTAAAGTAGACAACACCAGACTGCAAACCAAAGCTTGCAACACCACAATGTAATTAAGTGAGGGAGCAAAAGATCACTTGCCAGTAAACTGGGAGACAGAATAACTGCTGCAGTGCATAACACTGCCTTCCACAGTCAACACTACATGCTCTGTAATCTTTATCAAAGCAAGAAAATATATATATATATATTTCAAGGTTTAATCTTTTGTTTCACAACTTTATCTCTTCTTGTTTTCAGCCTGTCACACTTGTGTATAACAATAGTGACACTGAGACAGTTTACACCTTTTTAAGCTCATCATTTTGATATTAGTACATATAAGTCATATTACCGGAATGATCAGTGGAAACATGTTGTCACTTACATTGAAAGATATTTTTGCAGTGTAAAAATAAAGGCGGAAATTAATTACTTGCATGTCTGCCTCTGCAAGAGTTTGACTTTCTCATTTGAAAATTAATTTCTGCCAGCAACGGGAAATGAAATCACTCCAAAAATTCATAATGACCCCCTTTTCGTGCAGCCTTCCACACAGCATGCATGCTCGAAACAGGGTCTCTGAAGAAAAACACATATTAATGTGAGAGGGCTCTCTACTTCTATGATTGAGCCTAATTGATACATTGATACATTTAAAAGCACACAAGTGGAACAGTGGAGTTCACAGTGAAGACAAAATTCTGTCTGTGTAATTTCTACCATAATTATTGGAAATAAAGGGACAATGGAATGTGTGTAAAGTTGAAATATCCTAATTTTTTTATGTTCAAATTGAGCCAGTGATGTGTGGATTTACACCGAGGGCTTTAATGTAACTCCCTGAATGTTACTGTCTGTCTCTCTTCGCCCTCCCTCCACCCCCTGCCCACTCCATTCACAGGTTTTATAGCTGCAGATATTAAAGGAACTGGCTCTTGGACCCAACTCTACCTAATCACTGACTACCATGAAAATGGATCTTTGTATGACTACCTCAAATCAACCACTCTAGACAATAAAGCTATGCTGCGACTGGCCTACTCCTCGGTGTCGGGACTCTGTCACCTCCACACGGAGATCTTTGGCACTCAGGGCAAACCTGCCATCGCTCACAGGGATCTGAAGAGTAAGAACCTGCTGGTGAAAAGAAATGGGACCTGCTGTATAGCTGACCTCGGCTTGGCAGTGAAATTTATCAGGTGAGTATGTCGGGAACATGGAATATTTAACATGATATATCAGAGATATTCCTAATTACTTCTATGTTTTGCTGAATTAAGCCATGGTAGGTGGTCGGAACTGTTCATGAATCAAAGTATTCACATTATTTCAGAGAATTCTGTTCTGAGCATTGCTAAGTAATCATTAATTTAAAGTCATTACTTTGATCTCTGGCTCTGCAGTGACACAAATGAGGTAGACATCCCTCCCAACACTAGAGTTGGCACAAAGCGCTACATGCCTCCAGAGGTTCTGGACGAGACTCTGAACAGAAGTCATTTTCAGTCGTACATCATGGCTGACATGTACAGCTTTGGGCTCATTCTCTGGGAGATTGCTCGACGTTGTGTCTCAGGAGGTAAATATAGTAATTAGACTGCAATGTTTTCTATGTTTTGGAGACAAACACACACTAAAAGCCAGGCTCATCTGAGCTGACTGTATTCTTCTGTAACTTGTAGGGATCCTTGAGGAGTACCAGTTACCGTACCACGAGTTAGTTCCCACAGACCCTTCATATGAAGACATGAGAGAGGTGGTCTGCATCAAGAAACTACGACCCTCCTTTCCTAATCGATGGACCAGTGATGAGGTAAAATATATGACAAATATGCCACACTGTGCTTGCACAAACACACAATTGAAGGATCTCTGTAACATAAATCTGCATCTTCTCAGTGTTTGAGACAGATGGGGAAGCTGATGACAGAATGCTGGGCCCACAACCCAGCCTGCCGCCTCACAGCACTACGGGTCAAAAAGACACTTGCCAAAATGTCAGAATCACAGGACATCAAGCTGTGAGTGGGCACCACCAGGTGTGTGTTTACATGCATAGAAAGGGCACTAACAATCACACCGGCTCCGGTCCACGCCGCACAAGCCTTTTTCCTGGGGAAAAAAAAGAGGAGGGACAGGAAGCAAGAAGATCACTTAGAAGATCACACGATGACAAACTTTTGAGTCCAAACACCCAGAACTCTGCAACCCGAGTCCCCTAAATACAATCAGGTCCTCTGTGGCCGTGCTCTGTTCATCAAAGAGGATGAGACCGTTTCATTTCAGACTAGTGTGAGTACCCTAAATCCAGATATAGGCTCCTGTTTACAGGCTCCCAAGGCCTTGGAGAAAGAGACTGAGTTTGGCTTGGCACTGTAGCTGCAGAGATACGCAAACAGGCTACTGACCAGTGAGTGGAATATGATCACTGCTTTCTGTGAAAGCTACCGTACTTGTAGATGAAGATCTGATTGATAGAACTGAAGGGATGTGCTTCAGAGCAAGCTGTTATTGCAGCATTGACACATCCTTTCCTAACACTATCACCCCACGACTGGCTTCAATTGAATTTTAACACATTTTTTGTCACTCTTAAATTGACTGCTTTTGGTTACAAGAACTGACAGGGGGGGAAAAGTATTTTGAGGCTTTAAAATGTTTTTTTATGCTGATTGTAGGCACTGAAAAAAAGGTAAAAGTTGTGTTTTTGTGATGGGCTAACGAAAGTTGCAAAAGTTCATTTTCCATATAAGACTCAAACTCTAAGACTATTTGTGAGAAAATAAAATTTCTATGTACAAATAAATTTTGGATTGAGGCTTTGAAGGCCTCTGTGTGTCCTTGCCCTCTGATGGAAACAGAAGCTGCCTGAATGGAGGAAGCGGCATAACATTAAAGGAATGATTGGAGCAGAACAGTGCCCCCAGTATGCGCTTTCCAGTAAATACAAGAAGGAAAGACTCGCAAGTCAATCTGAAACTGCTTTACACTAACTGTAGTGGTGACTTCTTGTTTGGTGATGTAGTGATCTATTATAAATGTGTGGAATTTTGTTAGCTTAGGGATACCACAAGTTGTTTCTCATGAGGGATTGCTATCGTTCAGTCATTCCCGAAAATATAAAGTGGCTCCCAATACGAGGCTGATAATGAAAATGTGTATTTTAAGCAGCGGGACCAGAGGCGTTCACTCACAGTGAAACAAACATTACTGTTGAAAAATCAGATGTCCCAAGAAAGCACCCCAAACTCTTCCACCACATGAATTAAAGACCATGTTGAACTGATTCACGATAATTAACCATTCACAACTGTCACAATGAAACCAGATGGCACTTGAGTCAATTAAAATTTCCATCATCCTGTTTCTGTTAGTGAAGGTTATCCACTGATTCTCACATAGAAGCAGCCCACTCTTAGAAAACCTAAGCAGCCTCATACTGAAGCTGCTTAGGTTCTCCAGGTAAATCCAACCATCTTTGATCATCACAGTGAGCAGGCTTTTAGGTCTTTACAGTGGTCTACTGTCACTGCAGTGCCAGTTAAGATTTCCCTCAAACGACACAGACTCATATATATATATATATATATTTTTATATATATATATATATATATATATATATATATATATATATATATATATATATATATATATATATATATATATATATATATATATATATATATATTCCATTAGTAAAATCTTTGCTAAACATTCATGCAGAGGTCAGTGACTTTCATTTTGGGTCTGTGTCAACTAAAATTATGGGCTGCTTGTCACAGTTGGAGGTTTTTGCTGTGACAGATTTGTTGTGATATAAATGCCCTTTGTTTCCTCTTGGGTGTTGTGCCTTATTTAATCTGTACCTGCTGTAGTTGTCTGTGAGAGAAAGTGGTGTTTTTATTCAGTAAAAGATTGAACATTCCCCCAATAAAGTGTTTCACTCATCCACATGGCTGATGCACAGTTTGTGGTGGCTGAATGGTCCGTGTATATTTTGGCAATTGGATTTTTCCGTTCTGAAACGGTTATTGAAAAACAAAAAACGAGTGGTTATTTGATTTTCGTTTTAAAATACAAAAATTAAAATTGAAATACAAGGCATTTTTCCTTTTCATGATCAAAAAGGGACATACGAAATTTTTTAAATGCTTTGATTTTCATTTTATATTGAGAATAACAAAAAAGTAAAATCGGCAAGAGACAGAAACGAAAAAAGGTCAGTTTTTTCATTTTCTGAGACCGGAAATGGTCATCAGCAAGTGTGGAGCCAAACAGAGTACGGTGCATAGACTGTATATAATTTTTTTTCCCGTTAGTTTTCATGGTCAAAATGTGAGATCAGGTGGCCGATCTTAAAATAAATCGATACTGAATTTTTTATAGAGCGTGAAAGTTTTGCGAAGCCAGGGGGCGGGGTTACTTGATTGACAGTAAAAGTGATAGTTTTAAATGACATCTGTTTCATTAATTTGTTGAAAATTGTCTCATTTGTTGTTGTGATGTTGCTGCTGATTGATTAAAATCAGATGATCCGTGTTGAAGACACGTTTAGTTCTGGTATCAGAAGTACAAGAAGGAAAATGAAAGTTTAGTTCTGCTACGTCAAAGATTTCAGGAATAAAATAACTGAGTCTTTATGCCTCAAACTTTATTTTACAATAATGAAATAATCACAGATAATAGAAATATAAATAGCAGAGAAAACCTGAGAGAATAATTTCCTGAACAGTCTGTGAAGGAAAAGCAGCTTTTTATCCTGAAAGATCAGAATCAGCTCCAACATCTGCATCTGACAGCATCAAGTCATCCAGAAAGAAAATAAAAAAGAAAATGACTTCTTTCTGATCACATCTGTTCCATTGCTCACAGGCTGCGGCTGCTCACATTCTTCACATTTATAGTCCACTTTTAAAAGTTCAGCAGATGTCGGTGATGTGGAGAGTGAAGTTTCCGTTTCACCCGCAGCGTGCTTTAGGGCAGCTGGGTCGGACTTGATGTTTGAAATACTGACCGACAGCTCAGATTTAACTGTACTGCTACTATGTCGAAAAAAAATGTGATTTTTCAACATGTTGTAAAAATGTGCCATATGATGAAATAATGTAAAGGAGGCCGTGAAAAACACTATGGTAAGGTTTTCTTTGAAAAAAAAATCATGAATTTTGGCGCAAAAAAAGCCATAGTATACTATGTCGAAAAAAAATGCGATTTTTCAACATGTTGTAAAAACATGCCATATGATGAAATAATGTAAAGGAGGCCGTGAAAACCACTCCAGAAAGGTTTTCTTTGAAAAAAAAATCATCATGAATTTTGGCGCGAAAAAACGCCACAGTATACTATGTCGAAAAAAAATGTGATTTTTCAACATGTTGTAAAAACACGCCATATGATGAAATAATGTAAAGGAGGCCGTGAAAAACACTCCAGAAAGGTTTTCTTTGAAAAAAAAAACATCATGAATTTTGGCACAAAAAAACACCATAGTATACTATGTTGAAAAAAAATGTGATTTTTCAACATGTTGTAAAAACGTGCCATATGATGAAATAATGTAAAGTAGGCCACGAAAAACACTCCAGAAAGGTTTTCTTTGAAAAAAAAATCATCATGAATTTTGGTGCAAAAAAACGCCATAGTATACTATGTCGAAAAAAAATGCGATTTTTCAACATGTTGTAAAAATGTGCCATATGATGAAATAATGTAAAGGAGGACGTAAAAAACACTCCAGAAAAGTTTTCATTGAAAAAAAAAATGATGAATTTTGGCGCAAAAAAACGCCATAGTATACTATGTCGAAAAAAAAATGCGATTTTTCAACATGCTGTAAAAACGTGCCATATGATGAAATAATGTAAAGGAGGCCCTGAAAAACACTATGGTCACTTCTGGAGTGATTTGATTGGCTATGCGTCACGAATAAAACTCCTTTAACATAACATCTGTAAACAAAACAATAACGTATCAACAAAGTTTTCTGTTAGTTTGTGTTCTTCTAAGTTTAACTCCAAGATTTTAAATACTTTCAGTTACTGCAAATTAATATCTACTCCAAATGTCTCACTAATAATCATTATCAGCCTTAAAAACCCACAAAACACCCCTCTATACTCCACCACACTTAGTACAGTCCGGTTCCCCCTTCTATAAATCTGCTTGGAATCGTCCACTTCCTGTTTGTCAAAGTTTCCTTCTACCTGGACAGGTTTTGTTGGAGCACATGCAGCAAACATTTTGGGTAAGTGCACTTTAATATGGATGGATGACACCGAATTAGAGTCTGTTTTAATGAGACTGAGTTCAGATGTGTAGCTCTGTCATTAAACAGGAAATTATTTCTCAGAATTCACAGAGAAAAGTCCGAAATGTTTGCTAGATTAGCATCCCACATGTTCTTTGGCTCAGCTAAAGCTAACTCTCTCCAACTTCTGGATCTCTTGAGTTGCTTGTTGTTAAAATATCTTGCTAAAGCTCAGAAAGTCTGAGATGTTTGTTCAAAATCAGCTCATTCTCAAGTCTGATCTGAACTGTACTCTTTTGTTTGAACTTTCCCTAAACTTAGGAGTTAATGACAGAGCAGCACATCCAGACTCAGTCTCATTTATGTAGAGATTAAACTTCAGTGTCATTCATTGATGTTAAAGTGCAGTTTTTCAAATGTTTGTTGCACATGCTCCCGACCAAACCAGTCCAGGTGGAAGACGATGTGAAGAGAAAGCTCCAGAGGATGAATATCACACATTTACGTTGGAAATAAATGTCCTTTAATTAGACATTGTCATGCAAAAGTTGGATTTCCCTTTAATGATGTTCAAATCTTTGTTGAGTGTTTTGTTAATGTTGGTTTCTAAATGTTTTCTGACACACGGCCCCAAACACTAAAACCTTTTACGGCTCACAAGCTGCAACAATTCACACATTATCAACTATCTTTCTGACTAAACTAAGATAATAAAAAATGAAAAACTGCCTGATTCCTGCATCATGAATGTAAATCTGTTCGATTTTTATGACAGTAAACTGAATATATTTGGGTTTGACATTTTATAAACCAGAACAAGAAATGAATTAGTGGAGAAAACAATCAACAGATTAATGGACAAAGAAAACGTTTTTCCAACATATATGGCTGAATTACTCCAACATTACAAGATGCATACAGTTTAAAATTCAGTTTTATTTATATAACGCCAGTTACAGGTCAAATTGTCTCAAGACGCTTTATTTTTATATTTTTTTGTCATATTTAAAATATGACAAAGTAAGAAATGTAAACATCTTGACTAATCCAATTTATTATTTGGTTTTTAAGAGACTAATGGACAACTAAAGTAACTTTCTCCACTAAAACTAATAAACACGAGGTCAAATAGAAGGAAGAGTTTTAAATACAGCAGTCCCATGATGACAAGAATAAAGTTCGTCAACAAAAAGTAAATCTGCTGGTGGATTCCATTAAAGTCCTAATAATTGATAATAAAGTGTGATACTAAAGGTTTGTGGTGCTAAAAATCTCAAAGATATCAAGTTGAACATGTGGATGGAGGTTGATAAAAGTTGACCAACTCCATGGATTTTCTGGATGGTGGTTAAAGACCTGCTCTTCTAGTGGTCTTCCTTCCAGTGGCTGTAAAAAGTCAGTCCATCCTGGCTGACTTCAACACTTCTTCATGACAAGTTGTTCTGCCTGGGACCTGGTGGAAACTCCAGAAACTGGGGAAAACCCGTGGAGACTCGAAGAACTCGTGGCGACTCGAAGAACTCGTGAGGCGGGGGAAGGTGTGGTGGGTGGTAGGGGGAGGTGGGGGAGTAGAGGGGGGAGGCCACCACCCACCTCCCCGCCCACTCTCCGCCCTGACCCCACCCAGACTCCGCCTCAGCTCCACCCATGTAGTCACTTGAGGAACTACGATGCCAAAGGGACGACGAAATTATTTCTTTTCATCTGATCTGTAGCTCAGTGAGTTAAGGATTTGCCTATGGAGCTGCAGGTCGCTGGTTCAAGACCAGACACTTCTTAAATTTTCTCAAAATCCTGACAAAGAAGAACAAAGAAAAGGGCCGGTGGCGGGTCTTGAACCTGCGACCCTCCGCTTGGTAGTCCTCTTCTTATCCTCCTGAGCTACTCGCTCAGATACTAATTCTTCTTTTTTTTGCGCATTTATCATCTATTTTTTGTCATTTTCAAGTTTTTTTTTTTAACTCGGGTCTCGTCTCACCGTTTTTCTCAGGAGGCTGGACTTCAGCCTTTGTGCTGGAGGGTTGAACCTTCGGTTCCCAGACTTTCCAAGCCTCCACACCTCCCAAGTCCTCAGGACCTGAGCTTTCACACAGTCTGAAGGCTGAAATTTTCTAAGTCCCACAGTAGTTCTCTGTTAGATTGAACTTTCACACAGTCCAAGGACTGATATCTTCTAAGTTCCTGAGTAGTTCTCTGTTAGTTTCAACCTTTCCACAGTCTGAGGACTGAAATCCTAAAAGTTCTTGAGTACTTCTCTGTTAGTTTGAACCTTCAGACAGTCTGAGGACTGAAATTCTAAAAGTTTCTCAGTACTTCTCTGTTAGTTTGAACCTTTAGACAGTCTGAGGACTGAAATCTTAAAAGTTTCTCAGTACTTCTCTGTTAGTTTGAACCTTTAGACAGTCTGAGGACTGAAATTTTAAAAGTTTCTCAGTACTTCTCTGTTAGTTTGAACTTTCTGGTTAACAGAAGCCTTAAACCTTGTGACCATGAGTCTTGATTTCACATTTAGACCATCCATCTGAGTTCTTCTCAGACCTTCACCTGTGGGTTTTTTAGAAATCCTCAACAAACTTTGATTCTCTTCACTGAACAGTGAAGTTTGTGGAGATCAGAAGGTAACATTAGTTTGATGGATGCATTCAACTACTAGTAGACTTTATCTGGAAAGCAGTTTTCTGAAATGAGTTGTTAGTAAATCTGTCCACAATCAAACCAAGAACATAGAAAGATGAAATGTTTGAAGAAACAACTTGATGTTTTCATTTCAGACTAGAAAACACTTTAAGACTTCTATCTGTTTTTGCTCTTTTTGATCGTTTGTCTCTTCTGTTTAATTTGATCTTCTAAAGTATAACTGATGTCTTTTCAAATGTTGCGTCTTTAGTTTGAGTCTTCTTAAATGTTTAGTTTTGCTCTTTTCTCACCTTGTATTCTTTTCTAATGTCTGATTTGATCTTGAAATGTTTTGTCTTTTTAATGTTTGTTGTTTTTTCAAATGTTTTATCAGCTTGTTTGAATTTTTTTTTCTTTCCCAGTTTAATTTTTCCATTAAATCTTTAAGGTTTTTCTTTTTAAATGTTTTACCACCTTTTAATGTTTAATTTTCTTTTTAAATGCTTCACTGTATTTTCTGTTTAATTCCTATTTAAAGTTTTATTGTCTTTAAGATTTAATTTTCTAATTAAATGTTTTGTCTTTTTAAAGGTTTAATAATCAAATTAAATGTTTTGCATTTTTTTAAATGTTTAACATTCTTCTTGTTTAATTGTATTTTTTAAATGTTTAATTATCTAAAATATTTCATCCTTAATGTTTAATATTTTTGTTTAAAAAAACTTTGTTTAATTTCATAATTACATGTTTTGTATATTCAGTTTAATTATCTAATTAAATATTTTGTCTGTTTAATATAATTTAATGTTTAATTTTCTTTTAAAAGTTTTATTGTATTAAATGTTTTTTTCCTTTTATTTAATTGCTTTTTTAATGTAGTTTATTTCTTTAATCTTTTTTTCTGTCAAGATTTTAACCCCAACCTTCAAAATTAAACAAACTCTTAAATCACAATGAAAATACTTCTGTTGTCACAATCATGAGTTAGTCAATTAGTCAGTTTATCAATTCAACTTTATTTGTTTAGCACCTTTCACACAGATGACAGAACTAAACAAGCAAAGAGAAAAAACTATGCTAAAACTATAATTAAAACTCAAAAACATTTATTTAAAAAAAAAAAAAAAAATTTAACATCCTAATAAAATATGTTGTGTCCAGGGGATGAAGGGAATTTATTGAAGTCTTCTTGGGCTCACATGGGAAATCATTTAAAATATAAACTTGATATTCAGTCTAAGGAAACTGCAGAGCGACAGAAGAACCAACAATATCTCCTGCTTTCTCCTTTAATGAGTCGACTGTTCTTGTGCTTTCAGACCAAAGAACTACAGACTCTTCACAACCTGCTCAAACTCTTGGTACAGGACCTCACCACACGGGTCAAGAAGGTTTCCTTCTCCTCATTTCTACTCTGAAGCTCACCTTCTCCTGCTCAAACTGCTGACAAATGTTTCTGCTGCTCTAAAGTCTGCTCTCCAGAACTTCCTAAAAACTCTCAAAGTCTCTTCTGCTGCAGGTTGCTTTGTAGAACTGTTGAAGAAAACCTCACTAAACCATATGGAGGGGCCTCAAGATAGTCGTCCAAATGAAACCGTACAAAAACCAAACTAGCACAACCCAAACGCTAAAGTCTCCTGCAGCCTACAAGAGAACCTCTGAGAACAGAGAATCAGGACAGGAACGCTTACCTTCTGGACAACCAACGTTGGTTCTCAAACAAGAATACAGAATGTGTCTGTCCAAAAACCTCTAAAGACTCACTACAGCCAAGATAAAGACACAGCTCAGCTGCACCAAATCCACTAATCAATGCACACATTAGCACCATGTGCTAACTGTGGCTAAAGAACCACCTTTACCAAGACAACTATCCAGTACAAAGCCCTAAAACACACCAAGAAACACATTAAAGACAATTTTACTGCTGGAAGCTGCAAGCCAACGCCTAAAGAACTAAAGCAATGGAGCCAAACCCGGTTCAGTGGTGAAGGAAGCAGAGGAAATGTTTGGCTGCAGCTAAATAAAGCAGGAAGACACTGAGCTGCTCAGGTGTTCCTGATAACAGCAAGCAGCCACCTGGACAGCCAATAGGAACACAGCTTCCTGGAAGTCCAGAGGGCTGGCTTAGTGAAGGAAATTTCAAGTTGAAGCAGAAAGTTAACAAAGAAAGTTGAAAACCACCTTCTGATACCTGAAATCTCTGAGTTTTCACACAAAGAACACCTGAACATGTCAAACTGGTTTCATAGTAGAACCATCATTGTAAAAACGTCATAGTATGGAGTGTTGCTCAAAAAACATTACGACCCGGCTGTCCGATTTGCATTGCTTAACTTTCATAGAATTTTTATTTATTATTACTTTTGTCAGATTAAAATCATTTCTGTGACCATTGTGGATTTTTCTTTCATTAACCGAGGGGTACCAACAACTTTGTCCACGTATGTATACCAGTAAAACTTCACTGATTTTTATGTGAATGTTCTCAAAGAATATTTTAGAGATGAATGATGACAGATGAGGGGATATCCTCTCCTGAAGATGACTAAAATTTGACTGAAACGTCATAGTTTAGTATGTCGTCCAAAATGTGGAAAAAACGTCATAGTTTAGTATGTCGTCCAAAATGTGACAAAAACGTCATAGTTTAGTATGTCGTCCAAAATGTGACAAAAATGTCATAGTTTAGTATGTCGTCCAAAATGTGTTGAAAACGTCATAGTTTAGTATGTCATCCAAAATTTGACAAAAACGTCATAGTTTAGTATGTCGTCCAAATTTTGACAAAAATGTCATAGTTTAGTATGTCGTCCAAAATATGACAAAAATGTCATAGTTTAGTATGTCGTCCAAATTTTGACAAAAATGTCATAGTTTACTATGTTGTCCAAAATATGACAAAAATGTCATAGTTTAGTATGTCGTCCAAAATGTCAGTATTATGTCATAGCTTAGTATGTCATTCAACAAGTGGACTAACTGTGTTCAGGTAGCTCAACTGGTTGAGAGAGCGACTTGTAAACAGGAAGGCGTCAGAGATTCAGGTTTGCTTCCAGCTCATGACCTGTTACTGCAGTTCTTCCCTGTTTAAATGTTGCCATTTCTGTTTACCTATTGAATAAAAAATGAAACAGGGCCAAAACAAATTTAGAAAAAAAAATCATGTCGAAAAAAAATGCGATTTTTCAACATGTTGTAAAAACATGCCATATGATGAAATAATGTAAAGGAGGCCGTGAAAAACACTCCAGAAAGGTTTTCTTTGAAAAAAAAATCATCATGAATTTTGGTGCAAAAAAACGCCATAGTATACTATGTCAAAAAAAAAATGTGATTTTTCAACATGTTGTAAAAACGTGCCATATGATGAAATAATGGAAAGGAGACCGTGAAAAACACTATGGTAAGGTTTTCTTTGAAAAAAAAAATCATGATGAATTTTGGCGCAAAAAAACGCCATAGTATACTATGTCGAAAAAAAATGCGATTTTTCAACATGTTGCAAAAACGTGCCATATGATGAAATAATGTAAAGGAGGCCGTGAAAAACACTATGGTAAGGTTTTCTTTGAAAAAAAAATGATGAATTTTGGCGCAAAAAAAGGCCATAGTATACTATGTCGAAAAAAAAATGCGATTTTTCAACATGTTGCAAAAACGTGCCATATGATGAAATAATGTAAAGGAGGCTGTGAAAAACACTCCAGAAAGGTTTTCTTTGAAAAAAAAATCATCATGAATTTTGGTGCAAAAAAAACGCCATAGTATACTATGTGGAAAAAAAAATGCGATTTTTCAACATGTTGTAAAAACATGCCATATGATGAAATAATGCAAAGGAGGCCGTGAAAAACACTCCAGAAAGGTTTTCTTTGAAAAAAAAATCATCATGAATTTTGGCGCAAAAAAACGCCATAGTATACTATGTCAAAAAAAAAATGCGATTTTTCAACATGTTGTAAAAACGTGCCATATGATGAAATAATGGAAAGGAGACCATGAAAAACACTATGGTAAGGTTTTCTTTGAAAAAAAAAATCATGATGAATTTTGGCGCAAAAAAACGCCATAGTATACTATGTCGAAAAAAAATGCGATTTTTCAACATGTTGCAAAAACGTGCCATATGATGAAATAATGTAAAGGAGGCCGTGAAAAACACTATGGTAAGGTTTTCTTTGAAAAAAAAAATGATGAATTTTGGCGCAAAAAAAGGCCATAGTATACTATGTCGAAAAAAAAATGCGATTTTTCAACATGTTGCAAAAACGTGCCATATGATGAAATAATGTAAAGGAGGCTGTGAAAAACACTCCAGAAAGGTTTTCTTTGAAAAAAAAAATCATCATGAATTTTGGTGCAAAAAAAACGCCATAGTATACTATGTGGAAAAAAAAATGCGATTTTTCAACATGTTGTAAAAACATGCCATATGATGAAATAATGCAAAGGAGGCCGTGAAAAACACTCCAGAAAGGTTTTCTTTGAAAAAAAAATCATCATGAATTTTGGCGCAAAAAAACGCCATAGTATACTATGTCGAAAAAAAAATGCGATTTTTCAACATGTTGTAAAAACGTGCCATATGATGAAATAATGGAAAGGAGACCATGAAAAACACTATGGTAAGGTTTTCTTTGAAAAAAAAAATCACGATGAATTTTGGCGCAAAAAAACGCCATAGTATACTATGTCGAAAAAAAATGCGATTTTTCAACATGTTGCAAAAACGTGCCATATGATGAAATAATGTAAAGGAGGCCGTGAAAAACACTATGGTAAGGTTTTCTTTGAAAAAAAAATGATGAATTTTGGCGCAAAAAAAGGCCATAGTATACTATGTCGAAAAAAAAATGCGATTTTTCAACATGTTGCAAAAACGTGCCATATGATGAAATAATGTAAAGGAGGCTGTGAAAAACACTCCAGAAAGGTTTTCTTTGAAAAAAAAATCATCATGAATTTTGGTGCAAAAAAAAACGCCATAGTATACTATGTGGAAAAAAAAATGCGATTTTTCAACATGTTGTAAAAACATGCCATATGATGAAATAATGCAAAGGAGGCCGTGAAAAACACTCCAGAAAGGTTTTCTTTGAAAAAAAAATCATCATGAATTTTGGCGCAAAAAAACGCCATAGTATACTATGTCGAAAAAAAAATGCGATTTTTCAACATGTTGTAAAAACGTGCCATATGATGAAATAATGGAAAGGAGACCGTGAAAAACACTATGGTAAGGTTTTCTTTGAAAAAAAAATCATGATGGATTTTGGCGCAAAAAAACACGATAGTATACTATGTCGAAAAAAAATGCGATTTTTCAACATGTTGCAAAAACGTGCCATATGATGAAATAATGGAAAGGAGACCGTGAAAAACACTATGGTAAGGTTTTCTTTGAAAAAAAAAATCATGATGAATTTTGGCGCAAAAAAACGCCATAGTATGCTATGTTGAAAAAAAATGCGATTTTTCAACATGTTGCAAAAACGTGCCATATGATGAAATAATGTAAAGGAGGCCGTGAAAAACACCCCAGAAAGGTTTTCTTTGAAAAAAAAAATCATCATGAATTTTGGCGCAAAAAAACGCCATAGTATACTATGTCGAAAAAAAAATGCGATTTTTCAACATGTTGTAAAAACGTGCCATATGATGAAATAATGTAAAGTAGGCCATGAAAAACATTCCAGAAAGGTTTTCTTTGAAAAAAAAATCATGATGAATTTTGACGCAAAAAACGCCATATAGTATACTATGTCGAAAAAAATGAGATTTTTCAACATGTAAAAACGTGCCATATGATGAAATAATGTAAAGGAGGCCCTGAAAAACACTATGGTCACTTCTGGAGTGATTTGATTGGCTATGCGTCACGAATAAAACTCCTTTAACATAACATCTGTAAACAAAACAATAACGTATCAACAAAGTTTTCTGTTAGTTTGTGTTCTTCTAAGTTTAACTCCAAGATTTTAAATACTTTCAGTTACTGCAAATTAATATCTACTCCAAATGTCTCACTAATAATCATTATCAGCCTTAAAAACCCACAAAACACCCCTCTATACTCCACCACACTTAGTACAGTCCGGTTCCCCCTTCTATAAATCTGCTTGGAATCGTCCACTTCCTGTTTGTCAAAGTTTCCTTCTACCTGGACAGGTTTTGTTGGAGCACATGCAGCAAACATTTTGGGTAAGTGCACTTTAATATGGATGGATGACACCGAATTAGAGTCTGTTTTAATGAGACTGAGTTCAGATGTGTAGCTCTGTCATTAAACAGGAAATTATTTCTCAGAATTCACAGAGAAAAGTCCGAAATGTTTGCTAGGTTAGCATCCCACATGTTCTTTGGCTCAGCTAAAGCTAACTCTCTCCAACTTCTGGATCTCTTGAGTTGCTTGTTGTTAAAATATCTTGCTAAAGGTGCTGAAGCTCAGAAAGTCTGAGATGTTTGTTCAAAATCAGCTCATTCTCAAGTCTGATCTGAACTGTACTCTTTTGTTTGAACTTTCCCTAAACTTAGGAGTTAATGACAGAGCAGCACATCCAGACTCAGTCTCATTTATGTAGAGATTAAACTTCAGTGTCATTCATTGATGTTAAAGTGCAGTTTTTCAAATGTTTGTTGCACATGCTCCCGACCAAACCAGTCCAGGTGGAAGACGATGTGAAGAGAAAGCTCCAGAGGATGAATATCACACATTTACGTTGGAAATAAATGTCCTTTAATTAGACATTGTCATGCAAAAGTTGGATTTCCCTTTAATGATGTTCAAATCTTTGTTGAGTGTTTTGTTAATGTTGGTTTCTAAATGTTTTCTGACACACGGCCCCAAAGATTAAAACCTTTTACGGCTCACAAGCTGCAACAATTCACACATTATCAACTATCTTTCTGACTAAACTAAGATAATAAAAAATGAAAAACTGCCTGATTCCTGCATCATGAATGTAAATCTGTTCGATTTTTATGACAGTAAACTGAATATATTTGGGTTTGACATTTTATAAACCAGAACAAGAAATGAATTAGTGGAGAAAACAATCAACAGATTAATGGACAAAGAAAACGTTTTTCCAACATATATGGCTGAATTACTCCAACATTACAAGATGCATACAGTTTAAAATTCAGTTTTATTTATATAACGCCAGTTACAGGTCAAATTGTCTCAAGACGCTTTATTTTTATATTTTTTTGTCATATTTAAAATATGACAAAGTAAGAAATGTAAACATCTTGACTAATCCAATTTATTATTTGGTTTTTAAGAGACTAATGGACAACTAAAGTAACTTTCTCCACTAAAACTAATAAACACGAGGTCAAATAGAAGGAAGAGTTTTAAATACAGCAGTCCCATGATGACAAGAATAAAGTTCGTCAACAAAAAGTAAATCTGCTGGTGGATTCCATTAAAGTCCTAATAATTGATAATAAAGTGTGATACTAAAGGTTTGTGGTGCTAAAAATCTCAAAGATATCAAGTTGAACATGTGGATGGAGGTTGATAAAAGTTGACCAACTCCATGGATTTTCTGGATGGTGGTTAAAGACCTGCTCTTCTAGTGGTCTTCCTTCCAGTGGCTGTAAAAAGTCAGTCCATCCTGGCTGACTTCAACACTTCTTCATGACAAGTTGTTCTGCCTGGGACCTGGTGGAAACTCCAGAAACTGGGGAAAACCCGTGGAGACTCGAAGAACTCGTGGCGACTCGAAGAACTCGTGAGGCGGGGGAAGGTGTGGTGGGTGGTAGGGGGAGGTGGGGGAGTAGAGGGGGGAGGCCACCACCCACCTCCCCGCCCACTCTCCGCCCTGACCCCACCCAGACTCCGCCTCAGCTCCACCCATGTAGTCACTTGAGGAACTACGATGCCAAAGGGACGACGAAATTATTTCTTTTCATCTGATCTGTAGCTCAGTGAGTTAAGGATTTGCCTATGGAGCTGCAGGTCGCTGGTTCAAGACCAGACACTTCTTAAATTTTCTCAAAATCCTGACAAAGAAGAACAAAGAAAAGGGCCGGTGGCGGGTCTTGAACCTGCGACCCTCCGCTTGGTAGTCCTCTTCTTATCCTCCTGAGCTACTCGCTCAGATACTAATTCTTCTTTTTTTTGCGCATTTATCATCTATTTTTTGTCATTTTCAAGTTTTTTTTTTTAACTCGGGTCTCGTCTCACCGTTTTTCTCAGGAGGCTGGACTTCAGCCTTTGTGCTGGAGGGTTGAACCTTCGGTTCCCAGACTTTCCAAGCCTCCACACCTCCCAAGTCCTCAGGACCTGAGCTTTCACACAGTCTGAAGGCTGAAATTTTCTAAGTCCCACAGTAGTTCTCTGTTAGATTGAACTTTCACACAGTCCAAGGACTGATATCTTCTAAGTTCCTGAGTAGTTCTCTGTTAGTTTCAACCTTTCCACAGTCTGAGGACTGAAATCCTAAAAGTTCTTGAGTACTTCTCTGTTAGTTTGAACCTTCAGACAGTCTGAGGACTGAAATTCTAAAAGTTTCTCAGTACTTCTCTGTTAGTTTGAACCTTTAGACAGTCTGAGGACTGAAATCTTAAAAGTTTCTCAGTACTTCTCTGTTAGTTTGAACCTTTAGACAGTCTGAGGACTGAAATTTTAAAAGTTTCTCAGTACTTCTCTGTTAGTTTGAACTTTCTGGTTAACAGAAGCCTTAAACCTTGTGACCATGAGTCTTGATTTCACATTTAGACCATCCATCTGAGTTCTTCTCAGACCTTCACCTGTGGGTTTTTTAGAAATCCTCAACAAACTTTGATTCTCTTCACTGAACAGTGAAGTTTGTGGAGATCAGAAGGTAACATTAGTTTGATGGATGCATTCAACTACTAGTAGACTTTATCTGGAAAGCAGTTTTCTGAAATGAGTTGTTAGTAAATCTGTCCACAATCAAACCAAGAACATAGAAAGATGAAATGTTTGAAGAAACAACTTGATGTTTTCATTTCAGACTAGAAAACACTTTAAGACTTCTATCTGTTTTTGCTCTTTTTGATCGTTTGTCTCTTCTGTTTAATTTGATCTTCTAAAGTATAACTGATGTCTTTTCAAATGTTGCGTCTTTAGTTTGAGTCTTCTTAAATGTTTAGTTTTGCTCTTTTCTCACCTTGTATTCTTTTCTAATGTCTGATTTGATCTTGAAATGTTTTGTCTTTTTAATGTTTGTTGTTTTTTCAAATGTTTTATCAGCTTGTTTGAATTTTTTTTTCTTTCCCAGTTTAATTTTTCCATTAAATCTTTAAGGTTTTTCTTTTTAAATGTTTTACCACCTTTTAATGTTTAATTTTCTTTTTAAATGCTTCACTGTATTTTCTGTTTAATTCCTATTTAAAGTTTTATTGTCTTTAAGATTTAATTTTCTAATTAAATGTTTTGTCTTTTTAAAGGTTTAATAATCAAATTAAATGTTTTGCATTTTTTTAAATGTTTAACATTCTTCTTGTTTAATTGTATTTTTTAAATGTTTAATTATCTAAAATATTTCATCCTTAATGTTTAATATTTTTGTTTAAAAAAACTTTGTTTAATTTCATAATTACATGTTTTGTATATTCAGTTTAATTATCTAATTAAATATTTTGTCTGTTTAATATAATTTAATGTTTAATTTTCTTTTAAAAGTTTTATTGTATTAAATGTTTTTTTCCTTTTATTTAATTGCTTTTTTAATGTAGTTTATTTCTTTAATCTTTTTTTCTGTCAAGATTTTAACCCCAACCTTCAAAATTAAACAAACTCTTAAATCACAATGAAAATACTTCTGTTGTCACAATCATGAGTTAGTCAATTAGTCAGTTTATCAATTCAACTTTATTTGTTTAGCACCTTTCACACAGATGACAGAACTAAACAAGCAAAGAGAAAAAACTATGCTAAAACTATAATTAAAACTCAAAAACATTTATTTAAAAAAAAAAAAAAAAATTTAACATCCTAATAAAATATGTTGTGTCCAGGGGATGAAGGGAATTTATTGAAGTCTTCTTGGGCTCACATGGGAAATCATTTAAAATATAAACTTGATATTCAGTCTAAGGAAACTGCAGAGCGACAGAAGAACCAACAATATCTCCTGCTTTCTCCTTTAATGAGTCGACTGTTCTTGTGCTTTCAGACCAAAGAACTACAGACTCTTCACAACCTGCTCAAACTCTTGGTACAGGACCTCACCACACGGGTCAAGAAGGTTTCCTTCTCCTCATTTCTACTCTGAAGCTCACCTTCTCCTGCTCAAACTGCTGACAAATGTTTCTGCTGCTCTAAAGTCTGCTCTCCAGAACTTCCTAAAAACTCTCAAAGTCTCTTCTGCTGCAGGTTGCTTTGTAGAACTGTTGAAGAAAACCTCACTAAACCATATGGAGGGGCCTCAAGATAGTCGTCCAAATGAAACCGTACAAAAACCAAACTAGCACAACCCAAACGCTAAAGTCTCCTGCAGCCTACAAGAGAACCTCTGAGAACAGAGAATCAGGACAGGAACGCTTACCTTCTGGACAACCAACGTTGGTTCTCAAACAAGAATACAGAATGTGTCTGTCCAAAAACCTCTAAAGACTCACTACAGCCAAGATAAAGACACAGCTCAGCTGCACCAAATCCACTAATCAATGCACACATTAGCACCATGTGCTAACTGTGGCTAAAGAACCACCTTTACCAAGACAACTATCCAGTACAAAGCCCTAAAACACACCAAGAAACACATTAAAGACAATTTTACTGCTGGAAGCTGCAAGCCAACGCC
Source organism: Amphiprion ocellaris (assembly GCF_022539595.1). Taxonomy (NCBI): domain Eukaryota; kingdom Metazoa; phylum Chordata; class Actinopteri; family Pomacentridae; genus Amphiprion; species Amphiprion ocellaris. The sequence goes on along the minus strand of NC_072771.1, from coordinate 26,823,194 downwards.
TAAAGAACTAAAGCAATGGAGCCAAACCCGGTTCAGTGGTGAAGGAAGCAGAGGAAATGTTTGGCTGCAGCTAAATAAAGCAGGAAGACACTGAGCTGCTCAGGTGTTCCTGATAACAGCAAGCAGCCACCTGGACAGCCAATAGGAACACAGCTTCCTGGAAGTCCAGAGGGCTGGCTTAGTGAAGGAAATTTCAAGTTGAAGCAGAAAGTTAACAAAGAAAGTTGAAAACCACCTTCTGATACCTGAAATCTCTGAGTTTTCACACAAAGAACACCTGAACATGTCAAACTGGTTTCATAGTAGAACCATCATTGTAAAAACGTCATAGTATGGAGTGTTGCTCAAAAAACATTACGACCCGGCTGTCCGATTTGCATTGCTTAACTTTCATAGAATTTTTATTTATTATTACTTTTGTCAGATTAAAATCATTTCTGTGACCATTGTGGATTTTTCTTTCATTAACCGAGGGGTACCAACAACTTTGTCCACGTATGTATACCAGTAAAACTTCACTGATTTTTATGTGAATGTTCTCAAAGAATATTTTAGAGATGAATGATGACAGATGAGGGGATATCCTCTCCTGAAGATGACTAAAATTTGACTGAAACGTCATAGTTTAGTATGTCGTCCAAAATGTGGAAAAAACGTCATAGTTTAGTATGTCGTCCAAAATGTGACAAAAACGTCATAGTTTAGTATGTCGTCCAAAATGTGACAAAAATGTCATAGTTTAGTATGTCGTCCAAAATGTGTTGAAAACGTCATAGTTTAGTATGTCATCCAAAATTTGACAAAAACGTCATAGTTTAGTATGTCGTCCAAATTTTGACAAAAATGTCATAGTTTAGTATGTCGTCCAAAATATGACAAAAATGTCATAGTTTAGTATGTCGTCCAAATTTTGACAAAAATGTCATAGTTTACTATGTTGTCCAAAATATGACAAAAATGTCATAGTTTAGTATGTCGTCCAAAATGTCAGTATTATGTCATAGCTTAGTATGTCATTCAACAAGTGGACTAACTGTGTTCAGGTAGCTCAACTGGTTGAGAGAGCGACTTGTAAACAGGAAGGCGTCAGAGATTCAGGTTTGGTTCCAGCTCATGACCTGTTACTGCAGTTCTTCCCTGTTTAAATGTTGCCATTTCTGTTTACCTATTGAATAAAAAATAAAACAGGGCCAAAACAAATTTAGAAAAAAAAATCATGTCGAAAAAAAATGCGATTTTTCAACATGTTGTAAAAACATGCCATATGATGAAATAATGTAAAGGAGGCCGTGAAAAACACTCCAGAAAGGTTTTCTTTGAAAAAAAATCATCATGAATTTTGGTGCAAAAAAACGCCATAGTATACTATGTCAAAAAAAAAATGTGATTTTTCAACATGTTGTAAAAACGTGCCATATGATGAAATAATGGAAAGGAGACCGTGAAAAACACTATGGTAAGGTTTTCTTTGAAAAAAAAATCATGATGAATTTTGGCGCAAAAAAACGCCATAGTATACTATGTCGAAAAAAAATGCGATTTTTCAACATGTTGCAAAAACGTGCCATATGATGAAATAATGTAAAGGAGGCCGTGAAAAACACTATGGTAAGGTTTTCTTTGAAAAAAAAATGATGAATTTTGGCGCAAAAAAAGGCCATAGTATACTATGTCGAAAAAAAAATGCGATTTTTCAACATGTTGCAAAAACGTGCCATATGATGAAATAATGTAAAGGAGGCTGTGAAAAACACTCCAGAAAGGTTTTCTTTGAAAAAAAAATCATCATGAATTTTGGTGCAAAAAAAACGCCATAGTATACTATGTGGAAAAAAAAATGCGATTTTTCAACATGTTGTAAAAACGTGCCATATGATGAAATAATGGAAAGGAGACCATGAAAAACACTATGGTAAGGTTTTCTTTGAAAAAAAAAATCATGATGAATTTTGGCGCAAAAAAACGCCATAGTATACTATGTCGAAAAAAAATGCGATTTTTCAACATGTTGCAAAAACGTGCCATATGATGAAATAATGTAAAGGAGGCCGTGAAAAACACTATGGTAAGGTTTTCTTTGAAAAAAAAAATGATGAATTTTGGCGCAAAAAAAGGCCATAGTATACTATGTCGGAAAAAAAATGCGATTTTTCAACATGTTGCAAAAACGTGCCATATGATGAAATAATGTAAAGGAGGCTGTGAAAAACACTCCAGAAAGGTTTTCTTTGAAAAAAAAATCATCATGAATTTTGGTGCAAAAAAAAAACGCCATAGTATACTATGTGGAAAAAAAAATGCGATTTTTCAACATGTTGTAAAAACATGCCATATGATGAAATAATGCAAAGGAGGCCGTGAAAAACACTCCAGAAAGGTTTTCTTTGAAAAAAAAATCATCATGAATTTTGGCGCAAAAAAACGCCATAGTATACTATGTCGAAAAAAAAAAGCGATTTTTCAACATGTTGTAAAAACGTGCCATATGATGAAATAATGGAAAGGAGACCGTGAAAAACACTATGGTAAGGTTTTCTTTGAAAAAAAAAATCATGATGGATTTTGGCGCAAAAAAACACGATAGTATACTATGTCGAAAAAAAATGCGATTTTTCAACATGTTGCAAAAACGTGCCATATGATGAAATAATGGAAAGGAGACCGTGAAAAACACTATGGTAAGGTTTTCTTTGAAAAAAAAAATCATGATGAATTTTGGCGCAAAAAAACGCCATAGTATGCTATGTTGAAAAAAAATGCGATTTTTCAACATGTTGCAAAAACGTGCCATATGATGAAATAATGTAAAGGAGGCCGTGAAAAACACCCCAGAAAGGTTTTCTTTGAAAAAAAAAATCATCATGAATTTTGGCGCAAAAAAACGCCATAGTATACTATGTCGAAAAAAAAATGCGATTTTTCAACATGTTGTAAAAACGTGCCATATGATGAAATAATGTAAAGTAGGCCATGAAAAACACTCCAGAAAGGTTTTCTTTGAAAAAAAAATCATGATGAATTTTGACGCAAAAAACGCCATAGTATACTATGTCGAAAAAAATGAGATTTTTCAACATGTAAAAACGTGCCATATGATGAAATAATGTAAAGGAGGCCCTGAAAAACACTATGGTCACTTCTGGAGTGATTTGATTGGCTATGCGTCACGAATAAAACTCCTTTAACATAACATCTGTAAACAAAACAATAACGTATCAACAAAGTTTTCTGTTAGTTTGTGTTCTTCTAAGTTTAACTCCAAGATTTTAAATACTTTCAGTTACTGCAAATTAATATCTACTCCAAATGTCTCACTAATAATCATTATCAGCCTTAAAAACCCACAAAACACCCCTCTATACTCCACCACACTTAGTACAGTCCGGTTCCCCCTTCTATAAATCTGCTTGGAATCGTCCACTTCCTGTTTGTCAAAGTTTCCTTCTACCTGGACAGGTTTTGTTGGAGCACATGCAACAAACATTTTGGGTAAGTGCACTTTAATATGGATGAATGACACCGAATTAGAGTCTGTTTTAATGAGACTGAGTTCAGATGTGTAGCTCTGTCATTAAACAGGAAATTATTTCTCAGAATTCACAGAGAAAAGTCCGAAATGTTTGCTAGGTTAGCATCCCACATGTTCTTTGGCTCAGCTAAAGCTAACTCTCTCCAACTTCTGGATCTCTTGAGTTGCTTGTTGTTAAAATATCTTGCTAGAGGTGCTGAAGCTCAGAAAGTCTGAGATGTTTGTTCAAAATCAGCTCATTCTCAAGTCTGATCTGAACTGTACTCTTTTGTTTGAACTTTCCCTAAACTTAGGAGTTAATGACAGAGCAGCACATCCAGACTCAGTCTCATTTATGTAGAGATTAAACTTCAGTGTCATTCATTGATGTTAAAGTGCAGTTTTTCAAATGTTTGTTGCACATGCTCCCGACCAAACCAGTCCAGGTGGAAGACGATGTGAAGAGAAAGCTCCAGAGGATGAATATCACACATTTACGTTGGAAATAAATGTCCTTTAATTAGACATTGTCATGCAAAAGTTGGATTTCCCTTTAATGATGTTCAAATCTTTGAGTGTTTTGTTGATGTTGGTTTCTAAATGTTTTCTGACACTCGGCCCCAAAGATTAAAACCTTTTACGGCTCACAAGCTGCAACAATTCACACATTATCAACTATCTTTCTGACTAAACTAAGATAATAAAAAATGAAAAACTGCCTGATTCCTGCATCATGAATGTAAATCTGTTTGTTTTTTATGACAGTAAACTGAATATATTTGGGTTTGACACTTTATAAACCAAAACAAGAAATTAATTAGTGGACCAAACAATCAACAGATTAATGGACAAAGAAAATGTGTTTTCCAACATATATGGCTGAATTACTCCAACATTACAAGATACATACAGTTTAAAATTCAATTTTATTTATATAACGCCAGTTACAGGTCAAATTGTCTCAAGACGCTTTATTTCTATTTTTTTGTCATATTTAAAATATGACAAAGTAAGAAATTTAAACATCTTGACAATTCCAATTTATTATTTGGTTTTTAAGAGACTAATGGACAACTAAAGTAACTTTCTCCACTAAAACTAATAAACACGAGGTCAAATAGAAGGAACAGTTTTAAATACTGCATTCCCATGACGACAAGAATAAAGTTTGTCAACAAAAAGTAAATCTGTTGGTGGATTCCATTAAAGTCCTAATAAAGGATAATAAAGTGTGATACTAAAGGTTTGTGGTGCTAAAAATCTCAAAGATATCAAGTTGAACATCTGGATGGAGGTTGATAAAAGTTGACCAACTCCATGGATTTTCTGGATGGTGGTTAAAGACCTGCTCTTCTAGTGGTCTTCCTTCCAGTGGCTGTAAAAAGTCAGTCCATCCTGGCCGACTTCAACACTTCTTCATGACAAGTTGTTCTGCCTGGGACCTGGTGGAAACTCCAGAAACTGGGGAAAACCCATGGAGACTCGAAGAACTCGTGGCGACTCGAAGAACTCGTGAGGCGGGGGAAGGTGTGGTGGGTGGTAGGGGGAGGTGGGGGAGTAGAGGGGGGAGGCCACCACCCACCTCCCCGCCCACTCTCCGCCCTGACCCCACCCAGACTCCGCCTCAGCTCCACCCATGTGGTCACTTGAGGAACTACGATGCCAAAGGGACGACGAAATTATTTCTTTTCATCTGATCTGTAGCTCAGTGAGTTAAGGATTTGCCTATGGAGCTGCAGGTCGCTGGTTCAAGACCAGACACTTCTTAAATTTTCTCAAAATCCTGACAAAGAAGAACAAAGAAAAGGGCCGGTGGCGGGTCTTGAACCTGCGACCTTCCAGTTGGTAGTCTTCTTCTTATCCTCCTGAGCTACTCGCTCAGATACTAATTCTTCTTTTTTTTGCGCATTTATCATCTATTTTTTGTCATTTTCGAGTTTTTTTTTTAACTCGAGTCTCGTCTCGACCGTTTTTCTCAGGAGGTTGGACTTCAGCCTTTGTGCTGGAGGGTTGAACCCTCAGTTCCAAGACTTTCCAAGCCTCCACACCTCCCGAGTCCTCAGGACCTGAGCTTTCACACAGTCTGAGGGCTGAAATTTTCTAAGTCCCACAGTAGTTCTCTGTTAGATTGAACTTTCACACAGTCCAAGGACTGATATCTTCTAAGTTCCTGAGTAGTTCTCTGTTAGTTTGAACCTTTCCACAGTCTGAGGACTGAAATCCTAAAAGTTCTTGAGTACTTCTCTGTTAGTTTGAACCTTCAGACAGTCTGAGGACTGAAATTTTAAAAGTTTCTCAGTACTTCTCTGTTAGTTTGAACCTTTAGACAGTCTGAGGACTGAAATCTTAAAAGTTTCTCAGTACTTCTCTGTTAGTTTGAACCTTTAGACAGTCTGAGGACTGAAATTTTAAAAGTTTCTCAGTACTTCTCTGTTAGTTTGAACTTTCTGGTTAACAGAAGCCTTAAAACTTGTGACCATGAGTCTTGATTTCACATTTAGACCATCCATCTGAGTTCTTCTCAGACCTTCACCTGTGGGTTTTTTAGAAATCCTCAACAAACTTTGATTCTCTTCACTGAACAGTAAAGTTTGTGGAGATCAGAAGGTAACATTAGTTTGATCGATGCCTTCAACTACTAGTAGACTTTATCTGGAAAGCAGTTTTCTGAAATGAGTTCTTAGTAAATCTGTCCACAATCAAACCAAGAACATAGAAAGAGGAAATGTTTGAAGAAACAACTTGATGTTTTCATTTCAGACTAGAAAACGCTTTAAGACTTTATCTGTTTTTGCTCTTTTTGATCGTTTTGTCTCTTCTGTTTAATTTGATCTTCTAAAGTCTAACTGGTGTCTTTTCAAATGTTTTGTCTTTAGTTTGATTCTTCTTAAATGTTTAGTTTTGCTCTTTTCTCACCTTTTATTCTTTTCTAATGTCTGATTTGATTTCGAAATGTTTTGTCTTTTTAATGTTTAATTGTTGTTTTTTTCAAATGTTTTATCGGCTTGTTTGAAAAATTTCCTTTTCTTTCCCAATGTTTAATTTTTTGATTAAATCTTTAAGGTTTTTCTTTTTAAATGTTTTACCACCTTTTAATGTTTAATTTTCTTTTTAAATGCTTCATTGTATTTTCTGTTTAATTCCTATTTAAAGTTTTATTGTCTTTAAGATTTAATTTTCTAATTAAACATTTAATTTTTTAATTAACTGTTTTGTCTTTTTAAAGGTTTAATAATCTAATTAAATGTTTTGTATTTTTTAAAGGTTTAATATTCTTCTTGTTTAATTGTATTTTTTAAATGTTTAATTATCTATAATATTTCATCTTTAATGTTTAATATTTTGTTAGAAAAATTTTGTTTAATTTCATAATTACATGTTTTGTATCTTCTGCTTAATCATCTAATTAAATATTTTGTCTGTTTAATATAATTCAATTATATTTAATGTTTAATTTTCTTTTTAAAAGTTTTATTGTATTAAATGTTTTTTTCCTTTGATTTAATTGCTTTTTTTATGGAGTTTATTTCTTTAATCTTTTTTTCTTTCAAGATTTTAACCCCAACCTTAAAAATGAAACAAACCCTTAAATCACAATGAAAATACTTCTGTTGTCACAATCATGAGTTAGTCAATTATTCAGTTTATCAATTCAACTTTATTTGTTTAGCACCTTTCACACAGATGACAGAACTAAACAAGCAAAGAGAAAAAACTATGCTAAAACTATGATTAAAACTCAAAAACATATTAAAAAAAAAAAAAATTTAACATGGTAATAAAATATGTTGTGTCCAGGGGATGGAGGGAGTTTATTGAAGTCTTCTTGGGCTCACATGGTAAATCATTTAAAATATAAAATTGATATTCAGTCTAAGGAAACTGGAAACTGCAGAGTGACAGAAGAAGCAACAATATCTCCTGTTTTCTCCTTTAATGAGTCGACTCTTCTTGTGCTTTCAGACCAAAGAACTACAGACTCTTCACAACCTGCTCAAACTCTTGGTACAGGACCTCACCACACGGGTCAAGAAGGTTTCCTTCTCATTTCTACTCTGAAGCTCACCTTCTCCTGCTCAAACTGCTGACAAATGTTTCTGCTGCTCTAAAGTCTGCTCTCCAGAACTTCCTAAAAACTCTCAAAGTCTCTTCTGCTGCAGGTTGCTTTGTAGAACTGTTCCAGAAAACCTCACTAAACCACATGGAGGGGCCTCAAGATAGTCGTCCAAATGAAACCGTACAAAAACCAAACTAGCACAACCCAAACGCTAAAGTCTCCTGCAGCCTACCAGAGAACCTCTGAGAACAGAGAATCAGGACAGGAACTCTTACCTTCTGGACAACCAACGTTGGTTCTCAAACAAGAATACAGAATGTGTCTGACCAAAAACCTCTAAAGACTCACTACAGCCAAGATAAAGACACAGCTCAGCTGCACCAAATCCACTAATCAATGCACACATTAGCACCATGTGCTAACTGTGGCTAAAGAACCACCTTTACCAAGACAACTATCCAGTACAAAGCCCTAAAACACACCAAGAAACACATTAAAGACAATTTTACTGCTGGAAGCTGCAAGCCAACGCCTAAAGAACTAAAGCAATGGAGCCAAACCCGGTTCAGTGGTGAAGGAAGCAGAGGAAATGTTTGGCTGCAGCTAAATAAAGCAGGAAGACACTGAGCTGCTCAGGTGTTCCTGATAACAGCAAGCAGCCACCTGGACAGCCAATAGGAACACAGCTTCCTGGAAGTCCAGAGGGCTGGCTTAGTGAAGGAAATTTCAAGTTGAAGCAGAAAGTTAACAAAGAAAGTTGAAAACCACCTTCTGATACCTGAAATCTCTGAGTTTTCACACAAAGAACACCTGAACATGTCAAACTGGTTTCATAGTAGAACCATCATTGTAAAAACGTCATAGTATGGAGTGTTGCTCAAAAAACATTACGACCCGGCTGTCCGATTTGCATTGCTTAACTTTCATAGAATTTTTATTTATTATTACTTTTGTCAGATTAAAATCATTTCTGTGACCATTGTGGATTTTTCTTTCATTAACCGAGGGGTACCAACAACTTTGTCCACGTATGTATACCAGTAAAACTTCACTGATTTTTATGTGAATGTTCTCAAAGAATATTTTAGAGATGAATGATGACAGATGAGGGGATATCCTCTCCTGAAGATGACTAAAATTTGACTGAAACGTCATAGTTTAGTATGTCGTCCAAAATGTGGAAAAAACGTCATAGTTTAGTATGTCGTCCAAAATGTGACAAAAACGTCATAGTTTAGTATGTCGTCCAAAATGTGACAAAAATGTCATAGTTTAGTATGTCGTCCAAAATGTGTTGAAAACGTCATAGTTTAGTATGTCATCCAAAATTTGACAAAAACGTCATAGTTTAGTATGTCGTCCAAATTTTGACAAAAATGTCATAGTTTAGTATGTCGTCCAAAATATGACAAAAATGTCATAGTTTAGTATGTCGTCCAAATTTTGACAAAAATGTCATAGTTTACTATGTTGTCCAAAATATGACAAAAATGTCATAGTTTAGTATGTCGTCCAAAATGTCAGTATTATGTCATAGCTTAGTATGTCATTCAACAAGTGGACTAACTGTGTTCAGGTAGCTCAACTGGTTGAGAGAGCGACTTGTAAACAGGAAGGCGTCAGAGATTCAGGTTTGCTTCCAGCTCATGACCTGTTACTGCAGTTCTTCCCTGTTTAAATGTTGCCATTTCTGTTTACCTATTGAATAAAAAATAAAACAGGGCCAAAACAAATTTAGAAAAAAAAATCATGTCGAAAAAAAATGCGATTTTTCAACATGTTGTAAAAACATGCCATATGATGAAATAATGTAAAGGAGGCCGTGAAAAACACTCCAGAAAGGTTTTCTTTGAAAAAAAAATCATCATGAATTTTGGTGCAAAAAAAACGCCATAGTATACTATGTCAAAAAAAAAATGTGATTTTTCAACATGTTGTAAAAACGTGCCATATGATGAAATAATGGAAAGGAGACCGTGAAAAACACTATGGTAAGGTTTTCTTTGAAAAAAAAAATCATGATGAATTTTGGCGCAAAAAAACGCCATAGTATACTATGTCGAAAAAAAATGCGATTTTTCAACATGTTGCAAAAACGTGCCATATGATGAAATAATGTAAAGGAGGCCGTGAAAAACACTATGGTAAGGTTTTCTTTGAAAAAAAAATGATGAATTTTGGCGCAAAAAAAGGCCATAGTATACTATGTCGAAAAAAAAATGCGATTTTTCAACATGTTGCAAAAACGTGCCATATGATGAAATAATGTAAAGGAGGCTGTGAAAAACACTCCAGAAAGGTTTTCTTTGAAAAAAAAATCATCATGAATTTTGGTGCAAAAAAAACGCCATAGTATACTATGTGGAAAAAAAAATGCGATTTTTCAACATGTTGTAAAAACATGCCATATGATGAAATAATGCAAAGGAGGCCGTGAAAAACACTCCAGAAAGGTTTTCTTTGAAAAAAAAATCATCATGAATTTTGGCGCAAAAAAACGCCATAGTATACTATGTCGAAAAAAAAAATGCGATTTTTCAACATGTTGTAAAAACGTGCCATATGATGAAATAATGGAAAGGAGACCATGAAAAACACTATGGTAAGGTTTTCTTTGAAAAAAAAAATCATGATGAATTTTGGCGCAAAAAAAACGCCATAGTATACTATGTCGAAAAAAAATGCGATTTTTCAACATGTTGCAAAAACGTGCCATATGATGAAATAATGTAAAGGAGGCCGTGAAAAACACTATGGTAAGGTTTTCTTTGAAAAAAAAAATGATGAATTTTGGCGCAAAAAAAGGCCATAGTATACTATGTCGAAAAAAAAATGCGATTTTTCAACATGTTGCAAAAACGTGCCATATGATGAAATAATGTAAAGGAGGCTGTGAAAAACACTCCAGAAAGGTTTTCTTTGAAAAAAAAATCATCATGAATTTTGGTGCAAAAAAAAACGCCATAGTATACTATGTGGAAAAAAAAATGCGATTTTTCAACATGTTGTAAAAACATGCCATATGATGAAATAATGCAAAGGAGGCCGTGAAAAACACTCCAGAAAGGTTTTCTTTGAAAAAAAAAATCATCATGAATTTTGGCGCAAAAAAACGCCATAGTATACTATGTCGAAAAAAAAATGCGATTTTTCAACATGTTGTAAAAACGTGCCATATGATGAAATAATGGAAAGGAGACCATGAAAAACACTATGGTAAGGTTTTCTTTGAAAAAAAAAATCATCATGAATTTTGGCGCAAAAAAAACGCCATAGTATACTATGTCGAAAAAAAATGCGATTTTTCAACATGTTGTAAAAACGTGCCATATGATGAAATAATGTAAAGGAGGCCGTGAAAAACACTATGGTAAGGTTTTCTTTGAAAAAAAAACATCATGAATTTTGGCGCAAAAAAAAGGCCATAGTATACTATGTCGAAAAAAAAATGCGATTTTTCAACATGTTGCAAAAACGTGCCATATGATGAAATAATGTAAAGGAGGCCGTGAAAAACACTCCAGAAAGGTTTTCTTTGAAAAAAAAATCATCATGAATTTTGGTGCAAAAAAAAACGCCATAGTATACTATGTCGAAAAAAAAATGCGATTTTTCAACATGTTGTAAAAACATGCCATATGATGAAATAATGTAAAGGAGGCCGTGAAAAACACTCCAGAAAGGTTTTCTTTGAAAAAAAAATCATCATGAATTTTGGCGCAAAAAAAACGCCATAGTATACTATGTCGAAAAAAAAATGCGATTTTTCAACATGTTGTAAAAACGTGCCATATGATGAAATAATGTAAAGGAGACCGTGAAAAACACTATGGTAAGGTTTTCTTTGAAAAAAAAATCATCATGGATTTTGGCGCAAAAAAACGCCATAGTATACTATGTCGAAAAAAAATGCGATTTTTCAACATGTTGTAAAAACGTGCCATATGATGAAATAATGGAAAGGAGACCGTGAAAAACACTATGGTAAGGTTTTCTTTGAAAAAAAAAATCATGATGAATTTTGGCGCAAAAAAACGCCATAGTATGCTATGTTGAAAAAAAATGCGATTTTTCAACATGTTGCAAAAACGTGCCATATGATGAAATAATGTAAAGGAGGCCGTGAAAAACACCCCAGAAAGGTTTTCTTTGAAAAAAAAAATCATCATGAATTTTGGCGCAAAAAAACGCCATAGTATACTATGTCGAAAAAAAAATGCGATTTTTCAACATGTTGTAAAAACGTGCCATATGATGAAATAATGTAAAGTAGGCCATGAAAAACACTCCAGAAAGGTTTTCTTTGAAAAAAAAAATCATCATGAATTTTGGCGCAAAAAAACGCCATAGTATACTATGTCGAAAAAAATGAGATTTTTCAACATGTAAAAACGTGCCATATGATGAAATAATGTAAAGGAGGCCCTGAAAAACACTATGGTCACTTCTGGAGTGATTTGATTGGCTATGCGTCACGAATAAAACTCCTTTAACATAACATCTGTAAACAAAACAATAACGTATCAACAAAGTTTTCTGTTAGTTTGTGTTCTTCTAAGTTTAACTCCAAGATTTTAAATACTTTCAGTTACTGCAAATTAATATCTACTCCAAATGTCTCACTAATAATCATTATCAGCCTTAAAAACCCACAAAACACCCCTCTATACTCCACCACACTTAGTACAGTCCGGTTCCCCCTTCTATAAATCTGCTTGGAATCGTCCACTTCCTGTTTGTCAAAGTTTCCTTCTACCTGGACAGGTTTTGTTGGAGCACATGCAGCAAACATTTTGGGTAAGTGCACTTTAATATGGATGGATGACACCGAATTAGAGTCTGTTTTAATGAGACTGAGTTCAGATGTGTAGCTCTGTCATTAAACAGGAAATTATTTCTCAGAATTCACAGAGAAAAGTCCGAAATGTTTGCTAGGTTAGCATCCCACATGTTCTTTGGCTCAGCTAAAGCTAACTCTCTCCAACTTCTGGATCTCTTGAGTTGCTTGTTGTTAAAATATCTTGCTAAAGGTGCTGAAGCTCAGAAAGTCTGAGATGTTTGTTCAAAATCAGCTCATTCTCAAGTCTGATCTGAACTGTACTCTTTTGTTTGAACTTTCCCTAAACTTAGGAGTTAATGACAGAGCAGCACATCCAGACTCAGTCTCATTTATGTAGAGATTAAACTTCAGTGTCATTCATTGATGTTAAAGTGCAGTTTTTCAAATGTTTGTTGCACATGCTCCCGACCAAACCAGTCCAGGTGGAAGACGATGTGAAGAGAAAGCTCCAGAGGATGAATATCACACATTTACGTTGGAAATAAATGTCCTTTAATTAGACATTGTCATGCAAAAGTTGGATTTCCCTTTAATGATGTTCAAATCTTTGTTGAGTGTTTTGTTAATGTTGGTTTCTAAATGTTTTCTGACACACGGCCCCAAAGATTAAAACCTTTTACGGCTCACAAGCTGCAACAATTCACACATTATCAACTATCTTTCTGACTAAACTAAGATAATAAAAAATGAAAAACTGCCTGATTCCTGCATCATGAATGTAAATCTGTTCGATTTTTATGACAGTAAACTGAATATATTTGGGTTTGACATTTTATAAACCAGAACAAGAAATGAATTAGTGGAGAAAACAATCAACAGATTAATGGACAAAGAAAACGTTTTTCCAACATATATGGCTGAATTACTCCAACATTACAAGATGCATACAGTTTAAAATTCAGTTTTATTTATATAACGCCAGTTACAGGTCAAATTGTCTCAAGACGCTTTATTTTTATATTTTTTTGTCATATTTAAAATATGACAAAGTAAGAAATGTAAACATCTTGACTAATCCAATTTATTATTTGGTTTTTAAGAGACTAATGGACAACTAAAGTAACTTTCTCCACTAAAACTAATAAACACGAGGTCAAATAGAAGGAAGAGTTTTAAATACAGCAGTCCCATGATGACAAGAATAAAGTTCGTCAACAAAAAGTAAATCTGCTGGTGGATTCCATTAAAGTCCTAATAATTGATAATAAAGTGTGATACTAAAGGTTTGTGGTGCTAAAAATCTCAAAGATATCAAGTTGAACATGTGGATGGAGGTTGATAAAAGTTGACCAACTCCATGGATTTTCTGGATGGTGGTTAAAGACCTGCTCTTCTAGTGGTCTTCCTTCCAGTGGCTGTAAAAAGTCAGTCCATCCTGGCTGACTTCAACACTTCTTCATGACAAGTTGTTCTGCCTGGGACCTGGTGGAAACTCCAGAAACTGGGGAAAACCCGTGGAGACTCGAAGAACTCGTGGCGACTCGAAGAACTCGTGAGGCGGGGGAAGGTGTGGTGGGTGGTAGGGGGAGGTGGGGGAGTAGAGGGGGGAGGCCACCACCCACCTCCCCGCCCACTCTCCGCCCTGACCCCACCCAGACTCCGCCTCAGCTCCACCCATGTAGTCACTTGAGGAACTACGATGCCAAAGGGACGACGAAATTATTTCTTTTCATCTGATCTGTAGCTCAGTGAGTTAAGGATTTGCCTATGGAGCTGCAGGTCGCTGGTTCAAGACCAGACACTTCTTAAATTTTCTCAAAATCCTGACAAAGAAGAACAAAGAAAAGGGCCGGTGGCGGGTCTTGAACCTGCGACCCTCCGCTTGGTAGTCCTCTTCTTATCCTCCTGAGCTACTCGCTCAGATACTAATTCTTCTTTTTTTTGCGCATTTATCATCTATTTTTTGTCATTTTCAAGTTTTTTTTTTTTAACTCGGGTCTCGTCTCACCGTTTTTCTCAGGAGGCTGGACTTCAGCCTTTGTGCTGGAGGGTTGAACCTTCGGTTCCCAGACTTTCCAAGCCTCCACACCTCCCAAGTCCTCAGGACCTGAGCTTTCACACAGTCTGAAGGCTGAAATTTTCTAAGTCCCACAGTAGTTCTCTGTTAGATTGAACTTTCACACAGTCCAAGGACTGATATCTTCTAAGTTCCTGAGTAGTTCTCTGTTAGTTTCAACCTTTCCACAGTCTGAGGACTGAAATCCTAAAAGTTCTTGAGTACTTCTCTGTTAGTTTGAACCTTCAGACAGTCTGAGGACTGAAATTCTAAAAGTTTCTCAGTACTTCTCTGTTAGTTTGAACCTTTAGACAGTCTGAGGACTGAAATCTTAAAAGTTTCTCAGTACTTCTCTGTTAGTTTGAACCTTTAGACAGTCTGAGGACTGAAATTTTAAAAGTTTCTCAGTACTTCTCTGTTAGTTTGAACTTTCTGGTTAACAGAAGCCTTAAACCTTGTGACCATGAGTCTTGATTTCACATTTAGACCATCCATCTGAGTTCTTCTCAGACCTTCACCTGTGGGTTTTTTAGAAATCCTCAACAAACTTTGATTCTCTTCACTGAACAGTGAAGTTTGTGGAGATCAGAAGGTAACATTAGTTTGATGGATGCATTCAACTACTAGTAGACTTTATCTGGAAAGCAGTTTTCTGAAATGAGTTGTTAGTAAATCTGTCCACAATCAAACCAAGAACATAGAAAGATGAAATGTTTGAAGAAACAACTTGATGTTTTCATTTCAGACTAGAAAACACTTTAAGACTTCTATCTGTTTTTGCTCTTTTTGATCGTTTGTCTCTTCTGTTTAATTTGATCTTCTAAAGTATAACTGATGTCTTTTCAAATGTTGCGTCTTTAGTTTGAGTCTTCTTAAATGTTTAGTTTTGCTCTTTTCTCACCTTGTATTCTTTTCTAATGTCTGATTTGATCTTGAAATGTTTTGTCTTTTTAATGTTTGTTGTTTTTTCAAATGTTTTATCAGCTTGTTTGAATTTTTTTTTCTTTCCCAGTTTAATTTTTCCATTAAATCTTTAAGGTTTTTCTTTTTAAATGTTTTACCACCTTTTAATGTTTAATTTTCTTTTTAAATGCTTCACTGTATTTTCTGTTTAATTCCTATTTAAAGTTTTATTGTCTTTAAGATTTAATTTTCTAATTAAATGTTTTGTCTTTTTAAAGGTTTAATAATCTAATTAAATGTTTTGCATTTTTTTAAATGTTTAATATTCTTCTTGTTTAATTGTATTTAATTATCTAAAATATTTCATCCTTAATGTTTAATATTTTTGTTTAAAAAAACTTTGTTTAATTTCATAATTACATGTTTTGTATATTCAGTTTAATTATCTAATTAAATATTTTGTCTGTTTAATATAATTTAATGTTTAATTTTCTTTTAAAAGTTTTATTGTATTAAATGTTTTTTTCCTTTTATTTAATTGCTTTTTTAATGTAGTTTATTTCTTTAATCTTTTTTTCTGTCAAGATTTTAACCCCAACCTTCAAAATTAAACAAACTCTTAAATCACAATGAAAATACTTCTGTTGTCACAATCATGAGTTAGTCAATTAGTCAGTTTATCAATTCAACTTTATTTGTTTAGCACCTTTCACACAGATGACAGAACTAAACAAGCAAAGAGAAAAAACTATGCTAAAACTATAATTAAAACTCAAAAACATTTATTAAAAAAAAAAAAAAAATTTAACATC